>NC_142943.1:410286-539397 GCF_046866305.1 Octopus bimaculoides
TTTATTCCTTTCCCAATTTGTTTAGTTTAATTCATTTTCAAGAAATAGTTGGCTTTTAACATTTCTGTTCTTCGGTTGGGAGAATCAAGACGGCAACTCTGTTATCTGTTTCGTTATTAAGTTTATTTGTTATGATACTAAGGCAATTTCATTATTTACCAATTCCGCCTTTACTACTGTCACAGCGTACACACACACACTTTTTCTCTCTTACTCCCTCTCCCACACACACATACAATTAAAATATAATACAAATGACCCCAGCCAATATGTTGGTGCAGATGAACTTTCCACTGCTGTGATCTAATTATCGGCTGCCGTCGTCAAAATCTAATTCTCTTTCTGATGAGAAAATACCAAAGGGTAGGTGGCATATTTGATTATCGCAGTTTATTATTTCTTTCTTCAAAAAAATTCTATCATTGAAAACGTTATTGATTATCTAAAACGAAATATTGAATAGTTGGGTGTGATTATTCATGGTAGGTAGGGATTAGTTAAGGGGACAGATGCAGCCCCGTATTATTGCAAAGCATAAATGGGCATAATTGATATTAAGCTCTGGCAAAGAGGCAGTGAGGCAGGGAAAATGAGCGACAACAACGAAAACAGCGGAAGTAAAAAGCAGTCAGCACCACCATCGGAACCACAGCAACAATAACAACAACGACAGCAACGATTATTTCAAATTTAGGCACAAGACCAGCAATTTTGGGGGAGGGGTTAAGTCGGTTACATCGACAGAAGTACTCAACTGGTACTTATTTCATCAACCCCGAGAAAAAGAAGGGCAAAGTTGACGTTGGTGGAATTTAGTCTCAGAACGTAAAGACGGACGTGTCCGGCATGCTAACGATTCTGCCAGCACGCTACCTTAATAATAATAATAATAATAATAATAATAAATGCCTTGATGCAGTATCAGGCATTGACTCTCATGGCTTCTGATCTTAAGTGATTGGAAATGTTATAATGTACATTATTTTGTCTTGGTATAAAAGATGGGCTTACAGCAAATATTCTGCTCAATACCACAGATGTGCTTGTCAGTTGGTTGACCTTAACCAGTTGAGCATGTACCTTTGTGCCTAACGCTATGTGCATCTCTGATCACGAGCAGAAGTAGTGGGGGAGCTTCGTGACCATGTGTCCAGGGGAATTCTTTTGGGTTTGGATAATTCACCTTTGGAAACAAGGGTGTTTTGTTCAACGTCGTTAAACAACCCTTATTCAGGGACCTTTCAACTGGACGAAAATTCTAACTAGGCCCCAACTGCAAGTCATGCACTGTTTATCTTGATATGAGATCACTATGTCGCGCATATGTGGTTATAATGCATGTGCGGGTCTCATCACTATTTATCAAATACTCGGCAAGCGTTCTCGTTTCACTCCTTATACAATGGTCTAGACTAATTAGTCCTCTGTCACCATTCTTTCGTTTCATATACAGACTGTTTACGTTTGCTTTAATAAAATTTTAGGCATTTAGGTTGGATTTCATAATAATAATAATAATTATTATTATTAATAATAATAATAATGATGATAATATGTTAACGCTCAGTATTCTTTTATTCTTTGTAATTCAGCTTATTGCTTCACTGCTCTGTCAGTCTGAGAACTTACACGAGCTGAGCTATTTAGAATAACCAACCAATTATTTAGTCGTAACCCACTTGTCAAACTACATAAGTAAATTATTATTCTACATTTATTGTCCTGAAGCCATTTATCTCATAAGAATATATATGAAAAAGCTAGGATTCTTCTTATGACACAGAAAGATTATATATGCCGTGGTAAGGTGCATAATTGATAACAGCCTTGCAGATACATAACATCACAATCGGCAATTTAGACACGACATATATCGATGATATATATATTTATCTTGGTTGAAGCTTCTAAACAAAGTACCGTTAACGGTATGTTATATTTTGTACCACTTAATTCTAAATTGATGTTTCTGTGTCAATATCTTTATAAGGTATTCATTATAATCGTCTTCTTCCCCTCTGGCTTATTGTCATCTTAAATCAAAATTAAATTTTCCTTCCGTATTTCACTTTTACTTTACCTCTTGTTAAATTGAGCAAACTGCCTCTTCTTACTAAATCTTGACAAGTATAATTTACATAACTTCCTAGCAATCAACTAATATATATTTCTGTTGTTGACAACAGATAGAAGCAAATAAATATTTAATTCTATTTCATGGAAGATTTAGATAAACCAAATGTGAACAATACCTGAATGGTAAATTGATTTTCAGACTTTTGTCCTAACTTCCTTGCATCAAGTGAAGCAGAACTTGACGAAACAGAAATATAGAACAATTCCATTCTATTACTGTACCGTATAGACACACTTTTCTTTACCTATCCCTTGCCTGACTTGAATAAATATTTCTTAGCAATTTCTAAATTCGATTAATTGCTTGGTGAGGAAGATGCCAAAGACTAACTCCAAATTGGATTAATTTCTGTTAATGTGATCTGTTTTAATGCCAACATTCATTACTGTTTTCTCCCAGTAAATACAGTTTTAGAATCTTGTGAAATGTTGTTATACTCTATTACTGACATCATTTTATTGTGTCTTTCTAAACGCATCGTTGACTGACTCAGTAATTGCCCCCCCAGGGATGTAATTGGGCATTCTATTATTTTATCAAAATATATTTGGAGCCACAAAAGATATTAAGGGACTTCTGGTGTCAGGAATATGATTGTTAAATAATCTATCCCCACCCACTGTTTCTCAGGCATAAATACTAATAACAGTTTTAGAAAAATATTGATAAAGAAAAGTTTTAGCATAAGACAACTAATATTTAGTGAATTGTCATATATATATATATATATATATATACTTATATAATATGTGTGTGTGTGTGTGTGGAGCATATATATGTATACAGGAAATATACCTGCACGTACAAATGCAAATATGTGTATGCGTGTGTATGTATATCGGCAGTGTCATTTCAGCGAATTGGTTAAAAGATAGACCTTAATCTAGTTGAACATAAATCAATAAATGACAAACAAGTAGTTATAGTAAATAAGTTAAGATATGGTGTGATTTGATATTGGAAATGTGAACGTGTTGTGTTGTGTGCGCCTTGGCTCTCACTACCTATAAATATTAGTTACTACACATGCACACACTCACACCAAAATAAAAAAAAAAATACACCAGTCTTTCTTAAACAGCTTCTCTATGTCAGCACCAATATACTTTATTGAAACAAAATAATGATTTGATCCCAGAGCTGTAATTTCTACTTCCTTCCAGGTTAAATCTTCCATAGGCTCTTCAACCAACAAAAGTTCAACATAAGCTGACAAACACTCTTTCCTCCATAAGCACCACTCACCCAGATATATGAATATATACGCGCACACATGATGATCAGTTTCGGAGAAGTATATATTCTCCCTCCCTCCCTCACTAGACGAGACACCCGTCAGTTGCAGAAGGACTCTTTTCTTTTTTCTTTTCACCTGAGTGTATTAGAACAATGGGAAATACTGTGAACACAATGTATCCTCCAGCCCAGGAGATGAAACTACAATCTTGAGATCTTGATTGCAGCACACTAAGCCACGTGCTTGTACTCACACACACACATAGACACAAACAAACAGACACACACTCACATATATACACACACACACACATATACACACACATATACTCATTCTAATTTTCTTTTGCCATAGTTTTCTCATACCCACCAGTTTATCCGCATCATTTTATAAACAACAGAATATAGAATGAAGATTCTAAATTTTGGCACAAGGCCCACAATTTCGAGGGAGGGATTTCAGTAGTTCGCATCGACTGCAGTGTTTGACCGGAACGTTTTTTTATCGATCCCAAAAAGTTGACCTCACCTCAGAACATGAACCTAAAGACGAGTGAAATACCGCTATGCATTTTGTCCGGCATGCTAACCATCCTCCCAGCTCGAAACCTTAATAATAAAAGTGGTTTCAAATTTTGGCTCAAGGCTATTTTAGTGCTCGGCTCGCAGCATTTTCTCGACCCCGAAATGATAAATGGCAAAGATGACATACAAATTAACATCGCCGGAATTTGAACTCAGATTGTGAAGACGGACGAAATGGCACTAAGTATTTCAGTAAACAGTTTCGATCATGAAATTTGGGTCCACCTAAGGACATGGTAAAGCAATAATGGTTTTCTAAAAAAACAGGCTGAGAGAGCAGACCCGGTTACTCATAGTTGTTCAATCAAGTATACAACCACTTGGTTGTACCTACTTTTTTTCTACAGGTATATCTATCTTTCTAACTCTGAATATATAACTACATATACGGATATATGTGTGTATATGGGTGTGTGCATATATTTGTGTATGTTTAAATCTACAAGTTTTTTTTTATTCTCTGTTTATTTTCTCTTATTCCTTTCTGGTGAAGAGCGTAGGCTCGAAACGTAAAATATTTTCTCACTTTCCCGAGCGTCAAACTAATACACCGGTCTTCGTCTTTCGTTTTTTCTGTAAATTTTAAGTATATATATATATATATATATATATATATATATATATATATACACAGATATATGTGTGTATGCATGTATGTCAGTACGTACGTATACATGTGCGTCTAGTGTCTACATATGTGTGTGTGTGTGTGTGTGTGTGTGTGTGTGTGTGTGTGTGTGTGTGTGTATAGAAACACACACATATATCTGCAGCAGTTAGTTACTTATTCACAGAATGGAATTGCAGTGTTTCATATTGCACCCTTGTAAATATATTTCTTATAGTCACTGTTGCCCGAAGCTCTATCTATTTCCAGTTCATTGCCAAAGACCTTTTCAATAAGCAAGCCTCCATATCTCCTTCACAAACTTTCAACAATCTCTTGAGATGCTCAGCTTCTTTTTCACTGAGGCCAAAATCTTTATCGCATTACATCTGTTCATCAGCATAAAAGGTGTGTGTGTGTGTGTGTGAGAGAGAGAGAAAGAGAGTAAGATAGAGAGAGAGAGAGAAAGAGTGATTATGTATGTGTGGGTTTATGTACGTTACTCTGCGTCTGTGTGTAGATGAATGTGTGGGGGTGTCGGTGTAAAGACGCCTCTGTGTGCATTTGTGTATGCTTACTAGTTTGTGTGTGAATGTATTTATTTTAAAATGTTTGTGTAATATGAATGTCTTTAATGTGCTATTTTGTGTACTTTTGTCTGTGTGTGTGCTTCTTTCTAGCGTACGTTTGTGTGCATATGTATGAGTGTGTGTGTGCGTGCGTGTGTGTGAAACACGAGAGTGTCCGTTTCTGTATAATTGGCAATTGACTGGAAAATATGATAAATAAAATGAAATCTTGGAGAATACATGATACATTTTCAGTGGAATTCTTTTGTACTTCAGCCGTATCGATTCCCCATGCTTCTGGGGGAATGTGTATAAATCCTTGAGGGAGATTTTGAATTAAAAATGGCAACACTCTTGTGTAAATAACAGGATGGAAGGCAAGTAAATGCTTGCACACTTATGTGTATTATTACCATTTTGGCATTCGTCTTATTTGAGCCAATTCTGAAATAATTCCAATATTATTTCACTGCGGCAAAAACGATTTCGTATTTTAGGAATCAATGAAATACATAACTTGAAATTCTTCAGATATATTAATTTTAACTCTTTTGGTCTTATACATTGTAAATGCTTTATTTCTCTTTTTAATCATTATTTAAAATCTTCAAAATTAATTTATTCAATCGTAGCAACTATGCAATTCTAATATTTGATTTCTCATTCATATTTGTGTATCTAATTACAAGACATATTAATTATTCCAGTTGTTAAATTCATTTGTCTATACATAGGCAAAATGCGAATGCAACATGGTTTACAAGAAATATTTTACCAAAACTATTTAAAATTTTTATAATCCGGCAAAATTTTGCTCCTATAAAATCAAGTTTTGTTGAAAGTCTCTTTCATAAATTTAAATATAATTCCTTGAAGCAAGAAATGTCTCTGAGCTTACAGTTTATTTAGAATGAATTCATTCTGTACTACTCAAAATATTAGCCATCTGCTTCAAAATGTTCCCAGTTGTCACCAGGACAAATGCATTCCCGCCCCTGTCAAGTAACATATCAAATAGATAGAGACACCTGAAGGATATAGAGATACTGCTTGTTTATATAGTTAGTAGCACTCGCACTTCATAGAATTAGTTTACTTGCAATTACTGCAATTTGTTGTCGGTAATCCCCAGTTGAGCTGAACAGTACATTTTTCTGTTAAAATATGATGGTGTAATTTGTGGGAGATTTCATTGCTATTTCTAGCAGATCAAGTGACCTGGCAGAGTCTTCCATGTAATACATTAGTATGGATGAGAAAATATATATTCTTTTTTCTAGATAACGAACAATATCTCGTATACAAGAAATGTTCTTCCGTGATTTTTTAAAATTTTATTTCACAGTCGTCTCTGATGCAACAGATTTATCTTCAACGGACTTCCAGCTACGACCATCCCGTTTTAAATTATTTATATTAAATGTCAAATCATACATGGCAGTAGAATATTTTTGATGAACTCGATTGGTGGCGATATCTTGGTAGTTAAGAGGAGACGTAAAGGCTCAAATGGAACATATTTGTATGAAGAGACAAATAAATGTCTTGAATTTAAAGAAAATACATGACTATGGATGTACTGATGTTACCTTTGTTAGCAGCGGAGGATGGAAATAACGTACGGGGAGTCAAATGAGTTGAGAATGTGGCTTAGAAGAACATTATTATATACCTCGCCCTGTAATTGCGTTGGAATCCTACAATACAGACATACATGCAAGCATGAATTCATGCATACTTACATACATGTAGATATGTGATTGTATGAGTAATATATATGGATATTCTAAAAATACACACATATATATGTTTATATACATAAAATATTTCAATGCATATATAACATATCTATTATGTGTGCGTGTGTGTGTCATTAATCAGATTCTTTCTGTGCAAGGTGCTGATCATAGAATGATCAGTAAAAAATTTCCAATCACCTCCAAAAGTAAAAAAAGAAAACAATTTCCAAAGTCAACCAACAGTTCATTATTTCAAACTTCAATCAGATTGACAAAACAAAACAATGAACCAAAATAATAATTGCCTAACTCCAACTTCTTTGTTCTTTAATTATTCGACAATGATTTGTTTCTCATATTTGCAAATATCTTCTCGATATATTATTTTACAGGGATTTACACACTTCTTTCTTTCTTCTTCCCTTCTTCCAATATTTCGCTCTTTCTCTTTTTTTTTTCTCTTGTTCTGCTTTGATAAGCAACTTCTTAATATCTCAACACTGCCATCAATTTGTTTTTGTATTGTTTTGTTTTTATGTAAAGGAAGAAGAATTTGTGATCTGAGTACAAATCTAGCATCAAAGAATATTGCATTTCAATTTGCTTCTCATACAGTTTTCGTTTAGTTTCCACGTTACATACGTACGTACGTACATATATTTATTCATGTGTGTGTATATATATATATATATATATATATATATATATATATATATATACATACACATATGTTTAAATATATATACATATATATATATATATATATACACATATGTTTAAATATATATACATATATATATATATATATATATATATATATATATATATATATATATATATATATACATATATATATTCATATGCATTTACATAGATACATATGTATGTATGTATGATTTTATTCATATCAGTATATCCACACAAAAACACACACATACATACATACATATATATATGTACGTACAGCGTTATCTTTTGTATTATGAACAAATTTTAATGAGAGTTTGCACAAAATATAATAAAATCAGCGTATTCTGAAAGTTGCCTCGACCTTTGTAAGCATATTGTTGTTAAGTCTAATACCACAAGATGATACCAGAATATGTTAAATTGAGCATGATGGCAGCCGTAGAAGGAGATCAGTGTAAACTAATGTAATATCGTTGTTTTTGTTTTACAACATGAAGAATTTCAATGGAAACCACATTTTATGAAAGCTCAACATTGTTTTTACAAACAAAGATATTTTAATCCATTCAATAATTACAAAATTGAAATTAAACCTTCAGCAAAGTTTTAAATAAGTGTGCAGGAGTTTCTGAATAATGCTGCATCGGGAATATTGAATGGTTTCTCAATGCAGATATTCGCATGCGAATAATTTTATGTAAAATGTAGAGAAAATGTTAACAATGTAATGTGAAGAACGACACAGGAGAACATGTATAGAGTTTTAATTCCTCTCAAAAATAGACTCATCAGTAACAAAAAAAAAAGAATATATAAAAGAACATTAACACTAATGTATGTAAGTTATGTAATATATATGTTTGTAGTATATGTATATATGTCCATATACATATAGACACACACACATGCGAGTGTGTGCGTGTGTGTGTGTATATATATATATATATATATATATATAGATATATATATATATATATATATATATATATATATATATATATACACAGAGAGAGAGAGAGAGAGATACCAAAGTGTACGTACACCACTATAGATAAGACTCAGTTGATAGACGGATCCGTACGACACGTGACAGCAGCTGTTCGACATAACCCCACAGGTCAGAATTGTCCGGACAGCGAACGAGTGCGTGCAGAACGGTTTTATCTCTTTGCAGGCACCCCGGACAAATCCTTCGACAGTACATTCGTTCCTGTAGGGTTTATCTCGAATCCGTAAGGCGCCCCTTTGTGGCACTGCCAGGCCAAGAACATCTGGGAATTATCCATAATAGTTCCTTATTGAAAAGTCCTCCGAAACAGAACAACCAGTTTGTTTTCGTCAGCGGCTGGAGCCTCCCCGAGAATTTCGTCATACTTACTCGCCACTAATCCTCTGTAAATTTGTAACGCGGAACATCCACCGATCCTATTGTCCAACTGGAAGAGCGCTGTAATGCCTGACTACATTCTAGATGCCAGGCACCCAGTCTCGGTCTTTTCTTCACCCAGAGCTGGAGCTCCGTCAAGGAGACGAACTGTGGAAAGAGGAGCCTCACAAACGGAGTTCACACACGTTCACCGTCCACGAATCGTTGCAGGTGGCGTAACCTAAGAGCGTGTGCTAGAAAAACTACAGAAATTACAAAAGAAACCAAAGCAGCGAGCATTACGAAACAAACCATCCCAAACCTTGAATTAAACATACCAAACAAGTAAGGTTAAGAGAGAGAGGGAGGAATTTTATTACAGAGTATTCATTTGTTTAAGTAAAGAGAGACCTGCAGTAAAATTCCCTATAATATAATATGGGGGGCTTAATTGTAATTTTCTGTCGGAAATTAGTGAATGTTCTACGGAGCTGTGCACTAAAGATATTAGGTATATATATATATATATATATATATCTGTTCGTATATTGCGTCCGGGCTAACTCATGTAAAACACAATGTTGCAAATTACTAACCGCTAAATGTTGATGTTAAAGCGGTCGGTGATTAGAATTTTAAGACAAATCCCGTTTCCAAAGGAGACCCATTATTTGTTTGGTGACACTTAAAATTATTCGTTTCTTATCATTTCTGTAACGTGTTATATCTATCGATTATAACATAAAACGTATAAAACTTTGCTTTACTCCCTCTAATCACTATTTCGCTACATCTTCACCACAACATCATAAACTTTAGTTAACATCGCTATGTCCTCACAATCATTTTAATTGTTTTTAATTTCACCCCCCAAAAACACAAAACAATTTTCCTATCAAAGAAACACTCGAGAGAAATCTATGTTTAAATGCGGCTCCACAAACGCTGTTCTCTCCTTTCGAACAATTTTAGCATGACCGGATGGGCTTGCTAATTTGAGCGGATTAAAGGATGTTATATTGTTACTCGTCGACTGTTTGGAAAAATAATAATAAATAGCAATAATGATAACAAATAACTTTTAAAATTATTGAAGAAAGCCTGATATTATGTGGCTCGGTGTACTTGATGGATGCCAATATTCAACTTGTACATTATTTTCTTGAATATGGAAACATGAAGAGTTAATTCGATGACTAAGTTCACTTTTTCATAGGGAGAAGGCTATAGGTTGATACGTTTATGTTAAGAAACATAAGTCCTTTCATGGAATGATAAAGAGACATCTATGAGAATTGCGCTTATAAGTTTAACTGTAACAGTATTTAACTGTAACAGTATTTAACTGTAACAGTATTTAACCACTTTGTAACACACAATGCCAAGCAGGCATCCCAGCAACTTACCATTATCAATAATGACAGCAGTAATAACCATAACAAACTTATGACAAATCATATGCAAACAATAACGAAAGCTATTTCTACCGTCAACACAGCGGAAAGAACGATAATGATAATACTGATACTAATAATAATAATAATAATAAGGAGAACGGTAATAACAATGAGAGCGACGAAATCGACGAATGAATAATTTGGAATTAAAAATAATTCCTAAATAAACTACTAAAACAAACAACAGTTTCCGCCATGACAATAGCAGTTAAAAGAGCAATAACATCAGAAGAAAATCAACAATTAAAAGAACAACAATAATAAGCAACAACAATGTTAGCAAAAAAAAACAAAAAAAAAAACAGCAGCAGAGGCAGCAGTGAATACAACAGCAGCAACAACCAGACAGTTTTATTTATACGTCAATATTAATTGCAGAAGAGTGAAGCTTTCTCCATCAAGATCCTACAGTAGCAGAGTTAAAACTTCATTGGTTCTTAGCATCAAACTACATTGAACATCAATAACATTTGGGTGCGGAGAGAGGATTTATTAAAAGCCACATGTTTAATACACCTTTGATAATTTTCTGTTCTCACTGACCTTTGATTCTTAGTGAAATGGAAACGAAAAAGTTTGGACAGAAAGCAATTTAAAACCTTTCCTTTCTCTGCTGGAGAAGTCAAACAAACAACCACTTGCACACACACACACACACATGTATATATATATATATATATATATATATATATATATATATATATATACACACACACACACACACACACACACACACACACACATAAGCTTATAGGTATATATACTTTATATATATATATATATATATATATATATATATACACATATGGAAAAACAAATACGTCAAACTTAGTCTTTCCTCCCCCATCGTGTTTCTTAAATTGTTGTTTATGTTTAAAAGAATTCCAAAATTGTCCGGTCTGCTTGAGTCAACCAATTCCTGGATTATAAAATATGTTGGGGATATCGGCAGCGACAATTTGGGATGTGGTGATAGGAATAAATGTAAACTGATGGCCAGTGTTGTTGTCCCTTCCTGTTCTTTTACTTGCCATTCTGGCTGTTTATGTCGTTATTTTTTACAGTGACTGTACATCAAGGAGTTGGCGATGAGGTGAATGGTTGATAAGTCCCAGATCAAACGGCAGGACAGAATTACTAAAGCACAGACAATGTCCTGGCAATCTTTCAATAGAATGATCAATGAGTATGTGTGAATGTGAATGTGTGTGTACATAACACATGTATACGTGTGTCAATGCGTATCCATGCATGTATGTAAGATAATATTTGTTCTTCGTTTTGATTTATGTTTATGTCTTTTTCCTTCAATAAGAAATTTCATTTCACTGAATAATTGCCGCTGGAATAAATGAGTGACAAATAGTATAAGGAAGGAAACAAAAAAAAAGTAAAAAAGAAAGAAAATGAAATGCTACCGAAATTTCCAATTGGCGATCCAGTAGAGACGTGTGTATGTACGACTGAATGTCTACGTGTGTGCGTTTTATGTTTGTAATCGTTGTACTGCTGCTCTAAATAATCCAGGTGGACTATGACAGTGTTGAGCGATATGGGCATCAACACTTAACGATGCTCCACACAAATGTCCGAACTGGCAGAACTGTTAGCATGCCGGGTAAATGCTTAGCGGCATCTCGTCTATTTTTACGTCGTGAGTTCAAATACCGTGGCGTTCCACTTTCTCTTTCATCCTTTCTGGGTCGAGAAAATAAGTAGCAATCGAGCATGAAGTCTATGAAATCGACTAACCCCCCTCCCCCAAAGTTGCTGGCCTTGTATCAAAATTTGAAAGCATCATAAACAGTGTTTAATGTTATTGTCGTGTAAGTAAGGTCTAATGGGACAAGAGACGTTTACTAAAACTACACGTAATTAGGAGGAATAATTATTAACTCCATAATTAATTGTTGTTACAAAATAAAGAAACGAATCCCAAAATTAAAACAAATATTGGAATCATCTGCAAAAGTTCTGCACAGATGATGCTATACTTGATGATGTCAGTAATGCCATTGATGCGGACTATGCAAAGTAGTGGGCCCAACACAGTGCCTTGTCAAAAACCATTATTGACTTTGCCGACAAAAATGTTTCTGTTCTAAAAGGATTCTATCCTATATATGCTGCTCTATCAGTATTTTAGCGTTGATGAAAAAATGTATCCTTCTATTTGTTCTACAATACGTTTCAACGCTTCAAAAGCAAAATTATGTTTGTTTAAATATGACGTATTATATATATATATATATATATATATATATATACATAGAATCTTATATACCATTATGAGAATGGATGAGTTAATCCTCAGAGGATTTCGTTCGATATATCAAGCATGAAATTACTTCGTTTAGATGCAGTGTCATCAACAAATGTATGATTAGGATTATGTATGTACGATGGCATACGTGTGTGTGGAATGAGTGTCTTAGATTAGTGTCTGTGTAGCTTTTATTATTTATGTTTAAAGTATTACAGTTAAATTGTTAGAGATTATATATGCTGCATTTATATTATTGAATGAATTAACTTTGAAATTCTAAAGTAGAACAGTAATCATTACGGTAATTTAGTTGAAAGTAAAAGGTCTGGTGAACTTTATCGATAGTGAGCCAATTAGAAAGTATGTATTCAACATAAGAAAATAAACCATTACAGATTCCTGTAGTTTGTAGATAATCTATGGAGAAAGATAAAAAAAAAGTCAAAAACTAACAATTTGGTGTAGATCTAAGCAACAAAAGGAGCTGAAAGAACCAAACCAATTAAAAGAGGAAAAATTGGTTGTGAACATCAAAAAGACATAATAACTGCTGTAATTAAATAAAATATTAATCAATATTACCAGCAGAGAAAATATTTGAATGGGAAAAAAATTATATTTTCATCTAATGAAGACTTACTGTGTCGGACTCCTGGACATATTGTGTGTTATTGGCTTAATATAAGATTAATCAGGAATTTAGTGAGATGTAAAGGATAGATTGAAATAGGATGTGATGTGGAGAGAGGATCCGGTACTGCCTTAAACAATATACGAGATCATCACTGATAACCACTGCCAGAAAAGGAAACACAGTCTGCCAACAGTAGTAAGGGCACAGTGGATTTGGTTGTCCTGTATATTACACTTTTTGGAAAACACTCTAGAATTTACAAATTATAAATGGCATGTCATATATACGCCTCAAAATTCGGGAAACCACCTTTACGAGCTCTTGGCTAACGAAGCACCATTGACGTTTTCTCATACGTTTAGGGAATATTTTGGCTGCTAGATATTTCTACTTTTTAATGAAAACAGCACGGATTTGTTATTTTAAAATAAATTGAAATCCAACTGGTTTAAACTTCGTCTGTCATCACTGTTAATTTGATAAAACATGTCCCGGTACTGTTCCACGAATTTTCCATTTGACATTTTTTCTATCGCGTAAAAATAATGTGAAGAAATAGAAGAGCAATCTTATGTACCACAGATAGCTAAAAAAAAATAATAAATGTTAATATGTAACGCATCAGCTTTGATATCTGTTGTTTTTTTTATGATTTTAGACCTTTCCTTTCTCTTTCCGCTGTCACTGAGTAAAGCAATTAGTGGTTATGATGATTATGGCTGAAAAGAAAGAAAAAGGGATGCTACTTGGATAAATAGATGGGTGGACGATTGAGAGAGAGGGAGAGAGAAGCAGCTAGCAGTTAGCAACGTATGTGATGTTCAGACATGTAAGTAAGACGTAGTTTGAGGGAGGGGGAGCATCAAGAAGGAAAAATAGCATTTTAGGACAAAGTGGTATTTGGAAGGTTGCAGGGATAAAAAAAATGTCAGGGATTAAGTGTGAGAACGATAAAGAGATTGACAGAGAAGAAAGTGAGTGAGGAACGTCGTGTATAATATTTAAGTGTTGGAGAGACGATGGGAAATGATAGAACGATGGAAGGTGTTAGTCAGTGAGAATAATGAATCAGCTTGAGAGGATGTAAAGAGAATAAGTGGAAGAGGACAAATTGAAACACAGGAAGAAAATTGAGAAAGAATTGAAGCAAAATTATTAAGAATTCCTGGGAAAAGGAAAATATTTCTTGATTTTAATGTGCATTGCGTTGTTGTTAATCGAGGGGAAAAATGTCTTACTCATGTTTTTGATAGTTTTTGCTGTTTAGGATTAAGACTGCATTGAAGAAGTAGAGTCGTAGGTAAAACAGTTTAGATATGACTTGGTCTTGGTGAGTATTGTCGTTGAGACTAGTAAGAGATAGAGAAAGGAGCATTGAAGACAAGGAGAGGCAGACAGATAGAATAGATAGAGAGAGACATAAAATGAGAGAGAGAAAGAAAAAAGAGAGAGAATGGTGTGTAATTCTTCGTTCGTTGCTGCTGCAACAATGCTAGGTGATAGGCAATTATTAACAATAAAACATCTTACAATGATTTCGAGATAAGAATCAAATACTTGAGAGTATAAAAAAACAACACCAATAAAAAAAAAATCACAAATAAACAAGAATAGTGGTAAGACACGAAAATTAATTGAATAACGGTTGTTTTTTTTTTGGGGGGGGGACGAGGTGCAATGAGAATTATGACCAAAACAATGAAACCTATTGACCTAAAGATACGAAATAGTGATGTTGCTTCCGCTATTGAGGATGGTGATGATGATGAGGAGGTGGAGGAGGAGGAGAAAATGGAGGTTGTAGTGCTACTCTTGTTGCTGATGACGACAGTGATAGGGTAAGTGTGGGGTGATGAGAGACGACAGCGATGATGATGATGATGATGATGCCACATATATAACTTTTCAGTGTATATGATATTGTTATGAATCGTTCCCAAAACATGATATTTGCCAACAAACATTAAAACTCTAAATTTCACATCTTTCTTTCGCAACTTTATATAAGATTTCTCTCAAGAAATTAATATTTCTTTATCTATTTTTTCGTACAATTCTTTACTTTTATATTATCATTTCCTTTTTTCGTTTCTTTTTTTTTTTTCCCTTTCATATCTTTCAGATATTTACACAAGTTAATGGGAATGTAAACGATATAATTTTCCTAAATTATATCTCGATGATCTTTTCGGCTCTCTTTTCATACCAGGATCAAAACCAAAAGCAGCAAAGCAATTATCTTCAGAAATAAGCTCTATCAGAAAATATTACAGGAAATAGATAGAAATAGGTCTTAAATTGATCTCTCTTAAGTTTTCTTTCTCATTCCTTGCTTTGTATTTGTCTTCTTTTTATATCGACATGTAGACCAAATATAGATTCTAATGTAGACATCAAGCTCCTCTCCGTATGAAATGTAATTTTCATAAATGATCTACTTCACCCAGAATATTTACATAATTGCGATATTTCCTTCAGCTTCTAAGATCACTTCCTGCTTCTGTGTATGCACCTATGCATGTGCACGATGATACTATAAAAATATTATTCTTTAGCTAGAAATAACATTTTTTTAATGCTTTCGTTAAAAAGGCAAAATAAAACACAAAATGTCACCTCTCCATCCATACTCCTCTTACCTTTGATGTAGGCTTTCTCTTTACATTCAGAGATTAACACAACTCTTTGCATTTGGCAAAATTCCACGGCTATTACAACATAAATTTGGTTCAAATCTAACCTAAATGAAATTGTGTCTTTTTTATTCTTTTAGGCTATATAAATTCATTGGATCATTTGATAAAACATAATGGTTGGGAGCTGTAATTCTAGAATAATTTTATACGTAAAAATAGGCCTTTCGTATAACACTGAATTTGTTAGAAATAACAGCGAAATCCATGTTGAATTACTGAAGATTGTCTTAAAAAGCGAAGAAGACATTGGAAAATGCATAATATTGGAATGAAATCAGAAGGAGTATTCAAAACTAGAACGCCTCCGGATAGAGATCTCCACAATGAATATTGACCTGATGTCAAACAACATTATCAAACTTAGGTTACCGTCGGTGTCCGATTCAAACTCTACTGACGCAAATATATTTTTTTTTGTAACTGTATCCCCTACAAACACGTACAGGCATACGCACAAGCATATACATACATTTATATGTATATAAATATATATATATATATGCAATACTTATTTACATATATATACACATATGCACACAAAGATATATATATATATATATAAAATGGAGAAATTGTACAAATTGTATCAATGGATAATGAATAAAGCACAGGCACAGTCTCGATCACCAGTTGTTATCCGGAGATTTATATACATACAGAGACACTTTGGAAAGAAACCAAGTTTTCTGTGTCCAGTTATTCCGTATTTGTAAGACCATTCAACCACAAAGCTTTCCCACTTCAACAAAACATTGAGAATTGTAATTTATGTCGAAAATAGCAACTTGACAAAACAAAAATCAATATAAGAATATGTTATTGATTAGAAATGTTCTTAGAACACATGTTTACTATTTTCCTCTTTGTGTTTGGCATTTGGCTTCAGGAATAGGGCAAAACTCGCAGCCTTTACAGACTTAGACTAGTAAGATGATTTTTTTAACACTTTGTTTGAATTCTTGTTGGATGTTTCTGGTGTTGTTTGGGAAAAAGTTCATCTAGAATCTAGATTGAGCTTTCCTATGTTCAAAAGATATTCCAACCATGAACATCCTTGCTTTTTCCAGATTTTGTCTTTTATATATCCTTGTAACCGTTAAGATGTTGAGAGAAATTTGGCTAATTATTATAGTAAGTACATACAATGGCTCACAACCACATTCGTCCATTGATCCGTGCCGTGTATTTCTTTTTAATATGGTCTATTTCAATCTACTTTGCATGCCTAGTTTAATGATGATTGGCTGTGGTTTTTAAGAAACTCGATTGCTATTTTTATCAGACTCTCGAGCTGTAGGACAGCTTCCTTATTGCTCAACTGTTGCTGTTGTTATCATTGTTATTAAAGTAGTTGCTATTTTTGTAATAGTAGTAATAGTAGTATAGTATATGCTGTACCCTGACTACACAAATTAACCAACCAATTTATTCCAGTTGTGGTATTTCCGTGTTTTATATCTGTATTGCACCTCTGTCTATATTATCCCACGAGCCTTCATTTAAAAGAATGTACGGTGAGATTTGACTGTTATTTCTACAAGCTCCAGCAAATACTATGCTAAGAGACATTCGCGACTAATAACTGTAAGAGACAGCAAAGTTGACATTTTTTAAGCTTAAAATACTTTGCATGCCTAGTTTAATGATGATTGGCTGTGGTTTTTAAGAAACTCGATTGCTATTTTTATCAGACTCTCGAGCTGTAGGACAGCTTCCTTATTGCTCAACTGTTGCTGTTGTTATCATTGTTATTAAAGTAGTTGCTATTTTTGTAATAGTAGTAATAGTAGTATAGTATATGCTGTACCCTGACTACACAAATTAACCAACCAATTTATTCCAGTTGTGGTATTTCCGTGTTTTATATCTGTATTGCACCTCTGTCTATATTATCCCACGAGCCTTCATTTAAAAGAATGTACGGTGAGATTTGACTGTTATTTCTACAAGCTCCAGCAAATACTATGCTAAGAGACATTCGCGACTAATAACTGTAAGAGACAGCAAAGTTGACATTTTTTAAGCTTAAAATACCCGATTGGAATTTTGGTAATGTGAGATTAATTGTGACAGAGAAAGAGTTTGTGACAATAAAAATGAATTAAAGTGTCCCAACATTAGTATTGTTTGGGTTGTGAGAAAGTTCTCTTACACAAAATTGCTTTTCTTTTAAGAATCATATTTTTCGAAATATCTATCTTCAAATTCTGATATAATTATTGAAGCACGTCTTACACCAAATATCGGAGTTTGACGTTGGTTCATTAGTCATTTATTTCTATTTATTCCAGGTCATAAGTCATATTTCCCATGACATGTATGCATGAATAATATGGTTTATAAGTTAGATAAACTTATGTTTATTTCTTCTACTCTTCTGTTATCCAGACAACCATGAAGCAAGCATGGTGTCTGTTCTTTCTATGGTTTAATCAGGAAAATTAGAATATATATGTAACTTACCAGGTTGCCTACAGAGACACATTGCCATGATTATAGTTAGGAGAACTTAATTTATTAAATATCAGCATCGAACTAAAAGTCTTCAACTTACAAGTTGTGTGTGTCGTTTTTACTGCGCCAATGATATGCAACGACATACATATATATATATATGCATATGTATGCATGTATACATATATATATATATATATATATGCATATGTATGCATGTATACATATATATATGCATATATATGCATGTATACATATATATATATATATGCATATGTATGCATGTATACATATATATATATATATATATATGCATATGTATGCATGTATACATATATATATATATGCATATGTATGCATGTATACATATATATATATATGCATATGTATGCATGTATACATATATATATATATATATATATATATATATATGTATATATATATATATATATATATATATATGCATGTATACATATATATATATATATATATATATATATATATATGCATGTATACATATATATATATATATATATATATATATATATATGCATGTATACATATATATATATATATATATATATATATATATATATGTATATATATATATATATATATATATATATATATGCATGTATACATATATATATATATATATATATGTATATATATATATATATATATATATATATGCATGTATACATATATATATATATATATATATGTATATATATATATATATATATATATATGCATGTATACATATATATATATATATATATATATATATATATATATATATATATGTATATATATATATATATATATATGCATGTATACATATATATATGCATGTATATATATATATATATATGCATGTATACATACATATATATATATATATATATATATATATATATATATATATGCATGTATATATATATATATATATATGCATGTATACATACATATATATATATATATATATATATATATATATATATGCATGTATATATATATATATATATATGCATGTATACATACATATATATATATATATATATATGCATGTATACATATATATATATATATATATATATATGCATGTATACATATATATATATATATATATATATATATATATATATATATATATATATGCATGTATACATATATACATATATATATATGCGAGTAAAAATAAATACAAAAAAGGTGGGGTTTTTTGTATGATTGTGTATAGAGGAATATATTATTTTGTTTAAAAGAGTTCCAACACTGTCTGTTTTCTATGTTTTATTTATATTCCTGCAGAACTAATGTGGGGTATAGAATATGGAATATACAATATGTAATATAATATACAATATACAATATAAAATAAAATAAGATAAAAATGGATGGCACCATGAAAGAAAGTATTGAATGTAGATGAAATATTGAGTGTTCAGTATAAAGGATCAAATATATAAATATATAAATATAAATATATAAAGGCGACTCGAGTTTCAGGGCTATTTCCCTTCGTCATGGCCGGTATGACAGACTTTAACAGACTGTAATAAGTTGGCTGGTTTTCTGTCTTTTATACCAATTCCTTTGGACGGCAGCAGTAGGTGTTTGGCTATTTTTAGAATTGATGTCAAATCTATTTTTAGAAATAATGATATTTTAATTTATTGTTTTGTGTGGGTTGTAGGGATAAGATTTTTAGACCCCAGTAGGTGCTTGGCTGTTCTTAGAAATGATGCCAAATCTATTTATAGAAATGATGATATCTGAGAGATTTTTTGTGTTTTGGTTACAGGGATAAGATTGTTAAACCCCAAGTAAGATGGATTTAATTATTGTTTGTTAAGAGTGGGTTTGAATTTCTTAATAAAGTCCTTTTCTTTGCATTTTCTTTCAATTTCATTCCGGTTGTAAAGTTTATGGAATGGAAATATAATAAAAGTTTGATGACCACATGTTGCTAGATGGTTACTCAGTGGTATTTGGCGGACTTCTGGGTTTTTAATCTGTTGTCGATGTACCCGTGAGCGTTCCGATAGTGCATTACCTGTCTGGCCAACGTACAATTCTTCACAATTAGGGCATTTGATGCAGTAGATTAGATTTCTACTTTTGCAGTTCATGTTCGCATTGGTGAATATTTTCCCTGTTTTTGTGTTCATATATGGGCCGGTATGTGCCGCATCGGCTATCATTGCATTTGGATAGAGTGAATGTTTCATTTTTGTTGCTGAGGTCAAACCTTGCCTTTGTTAATAGTTTTTTCAAGTTTTTAGGTTGTCTCTTACTGAGAGTTATATTTTGATCTGTAATGATATTTCTCAATTCCTTACTTTGTGCAAGGATCGGTAAGTTCGCTTTGGCGATATTAAAGATGTTCTGGTGGCATGGATTTTGTGTCACTATAAATGGAATGATCTTTTCCTGTTTGTCTTTTCTTTGCGGTGTCCTCAGTTGTTGTATGGGTATTTTCGAAGCCCGCTGAATACCATTTTCTATGAGTCGTGATGGGTATTTTTGCTTCGCCAGAAATTCTTTCAGTTCCATCAGGCGTTGATTTCTGGTCTCTATATCCTCTACAATAGTACATATTCTCCTGGCTAGGCAGTATGGTATGTTGCGTTTTGTATGTGGTGGATGGCACGATTTAAAGTTCAAGTATTGGTGTGTGTCTGTGTGTTTGTAATATATATCTGTGGTAATGGCGGTGTTCTTTTTAATTACCATTATATCTAGAAATGGTAATTTGCTACTGTTCATCTCATTTGTAAATTGGATGGATGGGTGTAGGTTGTTCAGGAGGGTGTTAAATTCTTCCACAATGCTTTGAGGTTTGGTCCAGATTATGAAGCAATCAACCAGGTATCTCTTCCATGCTTTTTCTATAAGCTTCCTAAATTCGGTGTTATATCTCTCCTCTATTTCCTGGTAGAGTTTTTGTTCCAAGTAACCCATCACCGAATTCGCATAAACGGGGGCAAACCTCGTCCCCATAGCCGTGCCTTTAATTTGGATATAGTTCTTACCATTGAAGAAGAACGTATTATTTTCCAGGATAAGTCTCACTGATTCTAGTATAAATGTCACCGTGTACCTGTTGGGAATTGATTCTCTGTGTTTGTTTACCCAGTATTCAACCGCCTTTATTCCTAAATCATGTGGGATATTTGTGTATAGGCTTACTACATCGAAGCTCAGTAGGATTGAATTTGTTTCAGTGGTTTTGGGAAGATGGGATAAAAAGTCGATGTCATCCCGAATGAAACTGGGTATGTATGTACAAAGTGGCTTCAAAAGAATGTCGATGAAATTGCTTAGACGGTGAGTAGGGCATACTGGGCCAGCTATAATCGGTCTAAGTTTTAAATCTTTTGGATGTAGCACTTTTATGTATTCACTTCCTTGTTCCTTTACTCCCTGTTGAATATCTTCTGACTTATGTATTTTGGGTAAGCCGTAAAAGTTACTGGGTTTTGGTTCGAAGTTGGTGATGTAGTCTCTTTCATTGTCAGTGAGTGAGTTGTAGTGTTTAGAAGCTAGGTGGTTGATCTTCTTCATGATGTGGTGGTCTATGTTCGAGGGTATTTCACAATAGAAGGTTGTATCCTTTAGTTGTTCCTCAACTAAATCCTTGTAGTATTCCACATCCATGATGACGATTGTACCCCCTTTATCTGCTTGTTTAATTATTATTGTTTCATCGTTTTGTATGCGTTTAAGTGCAGATATCTCTGATTTGTTAATGTTCGGCCTAATTTTGGTATTTTGTTTTAGGGGGAAGTTTTATAGGGTGTCAATATATTGGTCCAGGTAGATATTTCTGCCTTTTGGTGGGGTGAAATTTGATTTATTCCTCACTAAAGAATCTTCGGTTTCATTATTATTTTTATTATTAATATTGGTGGTGAAGAATTCGACAAGTCGTAATTTGCGACAGAATTTCTGGATATCTTCCTTTAGTTCATGGTGGTTGACTGTTGGTGTAGGTGTAAATTTCAGGCCTTTTAACAGAAGTTGGGTTTCATCATTGTCAAGATCTCTTCTGGAAAGATTAATTATCTTAGGGTCTATGTGTCCAATTGTTTTGGGTATGTTACTTCTTGGAGTGTTTCTTTCTCCGGTGTTTGTTGTCCTGACATTAAAAAATGAATTTTTTTCTGTTTATGGTTACTATTTTTGTTGGTGTTGATTTGAAGTTTGTGTTTTCGTTGTGTTATTTTACCTGGTGTTGTTATGCATATGCAACAACACTTGCACAGCTACAATGTCCCACCCATCGACGAACGACAAGTGTATGTTGATGTTTACGAACATCTAAACGACCAACGCGTTAATGAAGCATGCGGGGTGGTTGAATATTCTGTTGGTGCCTACCTCCTGACCACACTTCTAAAAGTAGAGTCAGTGGTAGATGGTGATGGAGACAGACACTTGAATTGAAGCTAGAATCCTCCGTGGTTTTAACATCTTCGACGAAAGATATCATTCTACAGGTATTTTTGCTTGTGTTCGATATTCTGGCATCAACTCCAGGCTGTGGACAGGAGTCCAGATTTCGTGCAAATATCGAACCTGGAACCTCACAGACAAGTTCCTGAAAGATCCGGCAATTTCTACGGTTGTTAATCTTTCATAAATAAGTGATTTGACAAATAATGATCTTTATAATAACAGAAACAGTTAATAACACTTGAAGACTAATGCTCCAGCATGGTTCTGATACAACAATTGATGGTAGTGAAAGAATAAAGGACTGAATGAATATTATTCCACTTAGATTAGGCACTCAAAGCAGGCCAGCTTCACTCTAAAAATAATAGAGTCGATAGACAAACTAAATAATGTGATTGTTAGTTTTGAGAAATAATTAGATGATGTAATACCCAGTGGATTATTTTCTTTTCGGAAAATAGAATATATTTTTATCATCATAGATTACTGCTATATTATGATTATATCTCAAGAAAATCGTACACTAAAGTTATATAACTTGTATATCACATTTCACCGCAAGCAGTCTGAAAGACGAAGACAAATATTATAGGAGAAATAGAAGTTGCAACGCTGACACCCTGTAATTGGAGCAGCGATAATATAAATAGAATTAAATAGATAACAGTAATAGATTTGTTCGAGAAATGTAAATATAATAATATTGTTGATACCATTGGGAATTGAGTTCGGATTTGCTGTGAAACCAACTCGGTTACAATTAAACCTATTTCTTAGCAGGTTAATAACTTAAATATAATGTTATGTGTATATATATATATGTGTGTGTGTGTGTATGTATGTATATGTACATTATCAACATATAATTTTTATCATCATCATCATTATTATTATTTTTATTCATTCATTATCTGTCTGGACTATACGAACATCCAACAAACGCTAAAACGAACCTCGGAAATTCTATTTAAAAATAAAATCTCCAAACGCACAAAAAAAAAAAAATGACGTAGAGAGTGAAACAGCAGCAGTAAATTGAAGTTGTGCCGTGTCGTGAATTGATGGGAGAATCTTATCTCCACGCGTGAATGAATTTCTTAATGACAGCTAGTGAGTTGATATGACGGTTTTCTGCAATGTAGAAAACCAAGAGGAAAACATTTTAATGGCCAGGATATTGTAACAATTTATACAACGTGTGTAGGGATTTAAAATTCAGATTGCTGTTGACATTAGTTAATCATTCATGCACGCATACTCCTTAAAACCATTCTCATAATAAAAGCACACACACACACACACACACACAGATATATACATATTAATATACATATATCGTTATAGTCCTAAAATATTGACAATAGAAATAATGTGTAGGGGATGGGGAAAGGAAAAATGAAAAAAAAAAAAATGAAACTAAATAATAATGGAAACTAAAAGATTTGTTAATAGAAATATTGACAGGTTCGAGCTGTTATGAAATGTCTTTTGTTTGTCTCACACATTAACGCTGTCAGATGGCTACATCACTTAGTTTCACTGTTTACCTTACCTATAAGTTTATATATATATATATATATATATATATATATATATATTAACACATTTATATATACAAACATATATCAACACACATTAATATATATATGTATATATATATATATATATATATATATATATATTAATGTGTGTTGATATATGTTTGTATATATAAATGTGCGTGTGTGTGTGAATGTATGTACATGCATGTGCGTACGTGTGTGCGCGTGCGTCCTTAATGAAAATTTCTAAAGCATCTAAGTAAACACGAATTATAAATATATAAAAATTTGTTTATATTTGAAACCTACTTTACTTTCACCGATAAAAAGTGGTGTTTTTCTTTTAGAGTTTTATTAACAACTTTTCCTAGTGATTTTATATGTATTCTAAATCTTGTTTCAAAAACGGAGAAAAGTATTTGTAGTAAAATTAAATTTATATAAATAATTATAATCTTTAAATATGTATAAAATATATATAAACAACAACAGTAAACTTCCTCCGGAATGAAAGTGAACTTTGAAATAATGTTTTATTGAAGTCGTTTATTTGTTTTTTCAGCTCATTTAACTTTGATAGCAGAAAGAAAATGATGGATATATATATATATATATATATATATATATATATATATATATATATATGTAGATTAACTCCTGTTTGCCAGTCGTCTCTATTTTGAAAGGTATCGAAAAATGTACAAGATGCACAAAAATGTACATATATAATTACTGAGAAAGCTGGATTGGTAGAAAATTTTCTCGGCGGTAAGAAATTCCAAGTTTAAGTATTTTGAGAGAAAATATAAATAGTTTTACATTATGAACCTAATTTAACAAATAACATTCTCTAATTGTTTGGGATAAATTGCGGCCATCATATCCAATTCCAGTGTCCTCATTGGCTCCATTTTTAGTATGGTTCTTGGCAATACTAAAACCTCAAAAGTAGGAAAACACTCCTAAATTGAAGATGCTCTCACTAAACGGGAATAAAGCCCAGGCACGCTAAATATGGCATAAAAGAGAAAAGAAAAACCGTGCTTCATTTAAACGGTCAGCACATACTTAAATGACCAGAAGAGGAAGAAGTTGGCTTGAGGCGTGGGTGGAAAGGGGAACAACAGTAGACTGCTATATGTGTTTGTGCGTATGAAGCTCATGTGTGCTTGCGTATGTCTCTCCATAGACAGGCGCATGTGCGTGTGGGCGTAACGAAGTATGTGTATGCGGCTTTGTACATTTATCGCCAATGCAGACATAGAAAACTTAGGGAGCTCATTATCACCTTTTACAGCAGTTCCATTTATATCTATCGAATCAACCATCATCAGCTTTCATGATTTTATTCTAGATTTAACAGCTATCTAGCTTCATAAATATCATCGAGTTACACTTATTAATACAGGATTATACCGCCAACATACGGAAATCAAAAATCATGAAATAACATTATTAGAATGTTTCTCAGTTTCTTGTGAAATAAAGAAATCTTAGATAAAGCAGCCGTCCCTTTTGCTGCAATAATGGTTTACAGTTCGTAGCTTGAAGGATAAAAGGTGCAGTGAATAATCTGTTGTCAATATTATTTTCATCTTTGCGTAATTTAGACATCTCATTTTAACAGATATGTCTACAAAAATTACATAAAAAATATTCTTGAAATATTACAGTAAATTTATTTAATAACATCGCCATTGGCTTCAACTACGGCCTCCAGATGACTTCGGAACCTCCTGCAACGCTTCCGGAAGAGTCACTTTGTTTCAGTTGGTGAATGCTGCCATAATCCTCGACTTCAGTTCATCTTTAGTGGTACGAGGAGTCTTGTTGGTCTCTCGCTCAACTGGGCTACACTCATAATAATCAAGGAGGTTGCAGTGTGGGGAATTAGCTGGTCAGGTGTTAGGGGTGATCTTGTCACATAAATTGTCTGACAGCCACAACTGGATTCTCCTGCTTATGTGGTATGATGCAGAGTCCTGTTGCCAGACAGGATCTTCCAGCAGCCACTCTCTCTTGACCCAGGGCAACCCTACCTCCTACAGGGACTCGATGTAGGCCTCCATATTGAGTTTGAAGCCGTGTGGGAAAATGAACGGAGGCATAACGTAACCATCACACCAAGCACCATGATGTTGACTGGATGTTTGGTTTTCATTACTCTCGGCACATGTCTTCAGAATGCATTCCCCTCAGATTGACACGCAAGCATTTAGAAATGTGTTTATTGTTGCTTCCGGTGCGAATGCCAAGCAGTATAGCATATCTTTTCCAAATTTCTGACAATGAATTGCGTCATGGTGCGATTTTTCTTACAGACGGTGCCCAACTGTCCCTACTATTCTGTGTAGTCGACAAAAAAACACACAATGCACATGCGTGAAATTAGAAATATAAAACGGTGACAATTTACCCATCGTATATATATATATATATATATATATATATATATATATATATATATATATATATATATATATACATGTACTCATATTTGTATGAATACTTAAACTTTACTAAAATATATCGGTTAATCACAACTTTTAACATTTGTCTGTAGAAAACATACGAACGAAGAAATAAAACCCGGAACATGTGAATGGAAATTCTATCATTTAAAATAAATGAAAAGAAAAAACAACAAAGAAACAACGTGTACGACGAAAACCCTTAAAATTAGACAATAAAAAGAATATTAATAAAACCAACGAAAAAGCGAACGACATTTTCCTGTAGCCATGATATAATGTTTCTGTTGCAAAGCATGTTCTTGTCGAACAGTAGGCAGTCTTTGAGAAGCTAAATGGAATAAGTACAATAGACACAAAAGGAATTAGGATAGATCAGGAAGTTCATGTATTACATAGTTATTGATTTTTACAGCTGCTCATAAATACACCTCGCATACACACACGTACACACACACACACACACACACACACACACACACACACACACAGTGGTTGTGCATATATATGTTTGTGTACGTATATTTTGAGATCTACTTACATATATACATACATATATATATATATATATATATATACATATATATATATGTATATACATACATACATATATATACATACATACATATATATATATGTATATACATACATACATATATATACATACATACATATATATATATGTATATACATACATACATACATACATACATACATATATATACATACATACATACATATATATACATACATACATATATACATACATACATATATACATACATATATACATATATATATATGTATATATATACAAACACATACACAAACGTATGTGGAGTGAGGGAAACAGAGTGTGGATGAAAGAAATTATAGTCGTCGGCGTGTTTCTGCGTGAAGAAATCAATCGAGTTTAAAAAGTAGCAATGTTATGTTTAGAGTAGAGAAGGAATCTGAGCAGCTGGTAAATTGCCTCCAGCTCGAAAAAGAAGGGGAGAGAAAAAATGATATTTAGGAGCGAAAAATACAGCTAAAAATGATTGAAAATTCTCTTTCTTTTTATTTTTTAATAAGGAGGTAGGTACAAAATTGCCTCATTGATTGGCCCCCATAAAGAATAGGGGGAATGGTGCGTGGATACCGGATGGCTGGGTTGGGGTATTACTATAATAGTAGGAATAAAAGGGTGCTTTTTGTGTGATTCTGTATGGGATTTTATAGTTTTTAGTTTATGCATTTTATTGGAGAAGTATTGGTGGCTGTCATTTTGGGTGGTGATGATGATGTCTGTAGTAGTGGTTGTTCCACTCAATCATATTAATAGTGATGACGCTGATGATGAACAAGTGAAAATAGTTAATGACGATGATGATGATGGTGGTGTTGGCGATGACGACGACGATGATGGTTGATGAGGATAATAATGATATGAAGAGCACTTATTGTTCCGATGGAATTTCTTATCCCTTTCCATGCACCAGTTTATTAGCTTAATATTCATTTCTTTTATGGTTATGGCTCTCAGCTTTTACTTTTTCTTTTCTTTCTCCTTATTATTTTTGTTAATGTGTGTAGTTCTTAATATAATTACTATTATCAGCGCATTATATACTTTCTCTCTCTCTCTCTCTCTCTCTCTCTCTCTCTCCCATTGTTGTAATCCAATATTTTAAAGAAATGTTCCGCTCGGATTTTCTATTCTTATTTCACATTAATATTAGTTTCCTTTAACACACACACACACACACACACACACACACAATGTATTCTAGCATTATTGCTGATAATAGAAATATACAGAATTACAAAGAAAAAAGAGAAAAAAAAAGCCGGCTGTTATCAAGTGTTAATAAGCAAATTCTTCATTGTGAAGAAAAACAGCAAACCAGTGTTGAGCAGTTAGATTCTTGTTAATATTAAATATATGAAGAAGGATTAAAGATTCCGCAGAATCTGAAAAGCCTTGCGCGAGATACTTTACATTATTTTCTATACGTTTCCCCACTTCATTGTTTCAATCACAGCTGTATGTTTGTCTTTTTAGCCCTTTGGGTCTCAATAAAACACGTGCTCAGATAATTAGATTTCGTATTCACAATTCTATTTAGAAAACAATAACTGCTCTGTCTTAGAGAAGTTAAAATGTAATACATCTGTATAAGCAACATGAGTGGTTAAGACTTTATTAATATATCTTTTATGAATTGTAATATTAAACACATTATCTATTTAATATTCATACTCACTCTCAGAAATCCTCATCTTGTCAATACACTCTGAATTAGAAACCTTCAGCCAGTTTAGACTATATTTTATTTCTTTTCATATGTCAGCTGTTTACCTTTGTGTGTGTGTGGGCTCTTCTGGTGCCGGTGTGAGACAATGTGGTTAATGTGAGTTGTAAGAAACAGTGTAAAACAAACAAGGAAGGAACCCCGGTCGACAAATTTAATCCTATTCACATCCATATAATTACATTAGCAATGAAGTTGGCACTACAACCAACAGTAAATCAAATGTGAGAACATCAACGTGGACGCTGGACTTAGACAATATACAACGAAAACCTGTATTGACAACTTAACAAAGAAAAGCGTGATGGTCACGGTTAGAATATCTGTACGAATAATTTTATCTTTTCTTGTTCAGCGCTGATCTGGAGGCAAATAGCAACAAATCTTTTCTAAAATGCTATTTGTTCTTTTCTTCTGATGAGAATGTCTTATAAATTATGGTAGGTCTCTGTGTGTACACACACACACACACACACACACACTCACACACACACACACACACACACAGAGTTCCTCAAAACGTCTATATTATTTGCATCTAAAAAAGAAGCTTGAAGAAATATGGCAGCGGTCAGCAGTGGCCAATATTCTCAGATGGCAGCAGTCAGCAGCGGGTTATATTCTAAGATTCCTCTTCCATTTTATTTATACGACATCAGTCAAACTTAACGACCACCCGTCTTGCTTTGCAAGTGTAGTTTACAAATACGAATGACAGATGTTTAATATATGAACGTCCATATATTATGTTCATCCTAAGTCGGAGTTTCTCTTAAGAGTCACTATAACGTTTTACGAGTATATCTGTCGTGCGCGTTTAATTTCAGAAAATGCGTGAATTTGTGTGTATGCACATCTATATATGTTTACGTGTGTTTGTGTGTATATGTGTGCCATACAATATGTATATAATATATACACGCTTTATGTATACGCTGCCTCAGACTGATACACAGCAGTCATGGTCAGTGTGAACAACCAATATAGCAGTAAGTAATGTAGGCTACGGTTCTATATTTGATTTGAAGAAAGCCTAATAAGTCAGGGCAAAAAAAAAAAAAAATATATCTATTTAGCTCAATCATAAAATCTAGCGAATATTATCTGAGAAAGATCAATCGTTTATGTTGAATATATTTTAGCATTTCAGATGCAGAAGTTAATTAGTTCACAAGTTACTTGTGTCAAAATATATATTTATATTGGGGAGAGTCAATTAAACAAAACAAAAAGAAAAAAAACTTCAACGTCTGGGACACAAAATAATTCCTCACTTTGCCTTATCTAGCAACGGAACAATGAATTTCCTGGTAGCGGATTTGGTCCTCTGAAGCTCACCCAACTTACTGATTTCTACTTCTCAGGAGTTGCCGAAACATTCTTAAATGGTGTGATATTGTAGAGGTGGCTGGGTTTGTGTTCCTTCTAGGGGCTAAATTGGATCCTGTTCAATATATCAAATGTCCAAACACATTAAGGCCAACTAGCAACACCAATCGTACGTAAGGCATCTGGTTAGATAACGCTCATCACTGATTAAACACGAGAAATGTCGTTGGAAGATAAGAACTAGTGGGTACGATTAGTAACTAGTATGCGTTACTAAGATTTCATCTCATCTTATTGGTTCTTTTGCCTTTTCACTGATGCTGAAAGGAATAGGAGTGGTCTATCTGACCCTTTTCTGTCTTTTGGTCGATCGAGTGTCAATCGTTACCAGGTGCAACTCAACAGGTCACTTGACGCCTCGACCTTGGTTCACCTCTTTCACAGTTACAAGCCTCTTTTTAAGGATTTAGAAGTAGAAAGGTTGCAGTCATGTTATAGCTGTTGGCCTCATCGTCACTTTGGTCCCTCTCGTTATTGTTGTTACTGGTAAGCCGCTTCTCTATTCCTACATCCATGTTTTTAACGGGATGTAAATCCTTAGAATTTGAAAATAAAGAAAAGCATTTTTACGAAAAGAAGATTTTCTTTGAGATCAGGTTATTATTTTACAACATATTTAATTAATAATTGTATTAAAAGTTAACAATTGTATACACAGCAAATTAGTGAAGTTCTTAGAGCGTCGAATAGGATGCGTTCTGCTATTTGGTTTTTCTGTGATTTGAGTTCAAACCACGTTGAGGTTAAATTTGTCTTTCATGTCCTCCGGGATCGATAAAGTACAGGTCCAGGTCAAGTCCAAATATCGATTAATTTGTCATCCTTTCTCTTGGAGTCGACTACGTTGCATTGTAGGAAGATTCACGTGCTAGCAGCCATTCCTCATAAAAATTAACACACAACTAGAATTGTACAAAGAAAGACCAACGGCAGTACAACACGAGACAGGAATAATTATCAATACATTAGTCTTAATATCATAAATGACAATGATATTAATGTTAATGTGTGTAAAATGATAACAATAACCGATATCATGTATATATATAAATATATATATATATACATACATACATACACATATACACGCACATTTAAATGATAAATAGCTGTAATCTAATGATAGTAATAATAATAATAATAATAGCAATGATAATAATGATAGCAAAAATAATAATAATAATAATAACGATGATGATGATGATGATGATGATGATGATGATGATGATGATGATGATGATGATGATGATGATGATGATGATGATGATTGATATGATGTTTATAAGTTATAGTAATATGAGAGTACGAAACAAATAATTGTAATCTGATAAGAGCAATTAAGTAATCCAGGTTGTTATTGATATATTCCGGAGATATTCGATACTATTGATTGAATATTTCACACCAAAGTTTCAAAGTCATTGATTTTCTTTCGATAAGATATTTGATCGACGGTAGAATTGAATTGGCTACCATAATATTAATTAACGATATTATATGATGTTCCGTAACTTTTCATAAACATTCTATGGAAGACAATTCCGAGTGCTCAACCAATGAGTTATTCAACCATGATGTGTCTAGAAACCTGTCCATCCTTTTCTTTAAAACGTTATTTTTTGCTTTGTGGTCGGATTGGCGTCTATGTTTAGCAGGTCGAGCCACCGTGTAGAGATTACCTTGTTGATGTACCTGCTTACTGTTGTTGTTGTTGTGGTGGTTGTTTAACTTCTGCTTGTACTGTTCAACAACATAACTGAACCAAGACACTCCAGGTAGACTGGAATAATTCTCTTTAAAATACGAATATTTGCATGAGGTTTTAAACAGAGAAGTGTTTCGGTTAACACATAACGTATTTACTCATTGTGTGTTGGCCATCGTGGGGCCTCGCTGTGTCGAATGACTTGCTACAAATAGCAGCCAAATCTTCAGAGAGACACATTGGATAACCTAATCGTGGGTTTCTTGCACATTGGAAAATATTTTGATAATCATGGCTGAATGTTCTGATCAGAGATTATCTGGAGGTTTTACAACAGAAAAAAAAGCAAAAAAAAAAAAGAGAAGCGATAATGCATTAATTCTCTCTCAGATGACTTTTAAGGAAAATTGCTAATTTTAAATCAAATAACTTATTTTTTATTGTGTGATGTTAATTACCGTCCATATATTTCTTCCAAAGTGTATCACTAGCAAATTTTCTCCAATTTTCTCATGTTCTGATTCATAACGTGACTAATAACTCCAAAGTGTAATTCCCTGATGGTCTCTGCTTTTGCCTTTGTTTTGGTTTCTGTTGTTTTCTTTAATATTTTGTTTAAGAACTGAAAGAAAATTACATTTTGTCATCTCCATAATAGAAACGGAAGAAGAATGTGAGAGGAATAAGAGATGAAGAGAGACAAAAATATATTTGAAGTGGCAAAATGTCGTTTTTAATATCATTAGAGGAAATATCATTTTCAATTTACTACATTTATGCATACATATATATCTATGTTATTATATTATATACATATATATATATATACGCATATACATGCATATGTATTTACGTATGTATATGGATGTATACACACACACACACACACACACACACACACACACACACACACACACACACACACACACGTGTATATATGTATGAATGTATATGAAAGTATGTACCGTCGGCACTTTCTAGAAAAATGATAATAAAAATGTGTTTGTAAAAATCCATCGATTGTAAGGCCTTACATTTTCTACTTCGTTTTCCCCAGTGTTCGTTTTCATATTCATGCGTTTGTATTGTTTACTGCGGCAGGCAAATTTCTTGTTGCATAAAATTATCCTCCAGATCAGAATTGTTAAATGGTTTTGACGATATAAATGTAAAGTTCGAAACAGAATTGTTCAGCGTTTGTTACGAATGAAAAATACGGAGCAGAAGAAAGAGTACGATACATTAGTCGTCTTATATGCAATTGTTCTAATTAAAGATCAGCAAAATTATGATGCAGACAATGTGATGTCTTTGGATCGATTTATGTGGTCTTGTACATACGTGTATGTATGTATGTATGTATGTATGTATGTATGTATGTATGTATATATATATATATATATATATATATATATATATATATATTTATCTTGATATACAATGAACTTACAAAAAGAATCTACCAAATATTGGTAGAACGTGAGTTTTGTGATGGAAATCGAACCAGAGGTACTGGACTCTTCACGCCGTCAATGTACTGAATTAAGATTCATAAATGGGAAAACAAGAAAATGATCGATATCTATACCTCCAGTATATATGTTTTTTTCTCTTCCATATATCAATGATATATTTGATTATAAAACAAATTATTGTAACGTATAGAGAGATAATTTGTGCTTAGTTTCACGATTTACTTTATATTACATTTCTGTTTTAGAGAATCATTTCTGGGATTCCGTACTCCACACAGACTCTCACACACATGCTGTATGTGTGTATGTATGTTCACTTCTGTTTTGGATTATTTATATTCATCCTCTAAAGAAGAATGTAGGCATACAGAACAATGTTACATTTTAAACATTAGAAAAGTCTTGCATAATTTTGCTGTTACACTTGCAGTCTCTATTTAAAATGTGTGTGTTAGTCATTATAATTTTCAGAAAGCCCTGTCTTATCCAGATTGTCACTTAATCATGTACTAAAAAGACTAAATTCACCAATTAGTATTGGTATTTGTAATCTGGATACAGAAGCTGAAGGTTTCGAAGTAGTTGTTCATAGTTCCACTCTATCGCTTTGATTCTGAAACAGATATTCATATCAGCAGGACGGCTGACCAGTAGGGGCAGTACGTAGTCTTTCTTGTTTGTCTCAAACAATTATATCCGGCCTGCTATGCTTGCACACGACAGGTGTCTGTCTCTCTGAAAATATGTATGTATGTCTGCATGTATGTGGATATGTATATATATAAAGAGGCAATCTATCTTCTCCATATATAGTATCACGTTTTAACCAACCTCAAAACGTCATTGTGTGTCCAGTATAAATATCACGTGCTTCATATATCTTTTAGCATCATTTCAAATTCAGTTTTGCTTCAGGTAAACGAATGACGACATAAATGAATTTGATTAATAAACATGAATTGTGAAATGCAAACTATCAAACAACTCACTAGAATGCATTTATGAACATTTCTGTATTACATTTCATTTTAGAATAGAACAATATCGTTAATGACGTAAACATAGGTGCAAAGAGGAAGTGGGGGAAACAATAGATGTAAATTTTCTTTCTATTCTTTTAGCTTGTCCATTGCTTCCTACCACACACCTATCGAAAAGCTCAGCTTATGCCATTGTTTTATTTCAGTTTTTATCTTTTATTAATTATATGACAAGTCATTAACCACGCATATTAAAAATTCATTTATTTTCAACTTTTAATGAAATTCAGTTTCTATCACTTTTGTTTTTTCATATCACCACGCTGGGAGAGTGTAGACGTTTATTTCCGACTTCTTTTATGCAAATATGGTGTCGCTGTGTGTGAATATATTTGTGAATTCTCCCACGTCACGTGTATGTGTGTTTACATACACGTGGGAAGGTGGAGCATGAGCATATATTATGAAGATATATTTGTGTGCATTTGGGTATATGAGTGTGTGTGTCTGAGTGTACAAGAGAGAGAGAGCAAGAGAGAGAGAGAGAGAGAGAGAGAGAGAGAGAGAGAGAAAGAGAAAATGAGACAGAGAGGCAGAAAGACATAAGGAGAGAGTTATTGAAACATATGGTGAAGGTTGCATGCTGCTATCGCCTAAAGAACTTTTCGAAAATATCAAATACCAGCTGAAAATTCCAGTAGACACCCACCGAAAGATTCTTTAGATAATCTCTATATTTTGTAAGTAAAAACACAAATACATCAAGTATGATTTGTGGGTAACTATTGATGATGAAGAGAAAATGAGGGAGTGAAAAAGAGAGAGGGAGAGAGAGAGAGAGATAGAGAGAGAGATAGAGAGAGAGATTGTGTGTGTATGTGTGTGTGTGTGTGTGTGTGTGTGGTATGTTCTTTTGTTTGGCTACACAATATTACAACTCAAGGAATGAGATTATGTTAAAATTGTGAATATTATTATTAGTCAATATTCAATGAATGATTTGAAATGTGGTTACTGTGGACCCAAGTGGCACTTGCGTGACTCCATCATGTCTTTATCAAATATTTGGTCGAACGACTACAAAAAAAAAAAAAAAACTCTGAACATCATAAATCAAGAGGAATTCTTTGGGGTTTGAATAATTCACTTCTGGAAAGCTGGGTGTTTCGTTCAGCATCCTTAAACAAGTCTTATTCAGTGATCTTTTGAGCGCGTTGGGCCACTCGAGCTGAAGAAAATTTTTACTGGACCCTACCTGCAAGGTCATGAGTTGTCTATCTTCCTATGAGATCCCCATGTCGCGCACATATGGTTGTGATGTATAGGCCTGGTGTACTCTTATGAGACGGATAATCATGATTGATATACTGGACTTCGTATATTTTACACCAGTGCCACTTTGATGGCATGCAATGCTCTCTCACTCAATGCTACTAATAATAATCCTTTCTTCTATAGGCACAAGGCTTCAAATTGTGGAGGAGGGGGCTAGTCGATTACATCGACCGGTGTTTCACCGGTACTTAATTTATCCTGTTCGCTGCCTTAATAATAATGACGATAATAATAATAATAATAATAATAATAATAATAATAACAATAATAATGACGATGACGATAATAATAACAAAAGCAACAACAAGAAAAATAGCAACAACAATAACATTTCCTGCAGATAAACGCTTAGCAGCAAAAAATTATTTTGCCACTAAAACAATGCAATTATTACTTATCTATTTATTTAGGTCTCATATTTATTTTCATCTTTTATTTGTATTTTTGATATTGTATCAAGATTCTACAAGTCGTTCCAAAGAAGAACAACTTAAGTAACAAATATGGAAAATAAATGACTTTTTGAAAAGGAACTAATAATTGAAGAAGCAAGAGACGGCGTGGCAGGATTTGGGGGTGGTGCGTGAGTTACAGCAATTTCTTAAGGAAAACGAAAATATAAACTAATTTGATAGATAACGACCCGAAGCAAGATCAAGATTGAAAAACACTAAGAATTATAGACATCACGATAACCTTTATCAATATAATATATATACATATACAGCATTGTTAACTGGACTTGTAATATATAGCAAATCACTGGAAATAAACTAGTATTCAAGACATAAAAGTTCATTGGTCGTCTAATTTCAAATAGATATTTGTGTGTGAATACGTATATATACATGTATACCAATCTAGCAATATATATATATATATATATATATGTGTGTGTATGTGTGTGTGCGTGTATATTACATACAGAACACAAACGCATAATTATACACACACAGACATATATATACACACACACACAGACATTTGTATACATATATTTGTGTATTATTTATAAAATTCATAATATACATACGTATATTTTGCATATATATATATATATATATATATGTGTGTGTGTGTGTGTGTGTGTGTGTGTGTGTGTTTTATGTGCTCATATATATGTGCTTAGACTCGTCACCGTATACTCATATAAATCTTCTCATCCTAATTTTACAAACAATGAAATGTGAAAGATTTTTGTTTTCGAATTTCCTGACTATGGTTCCTCTAAGTTCAAATAAATAAAGTCTCCGATCTTTGTCGAATGTATTTTATGTGGACGTGTATCAATTTCTTGTTAGTTGGTTCATGATAAATATGCAGAAGCTGTTGTATAAGCAGAGGGAACAGAACTGCATTTGGGTTTTGGGAAGGGGGTTGGGATAACATCTTGGTGGTTTCGAACCTATCGAGTAGAAGTCTTGGACTGTCTCTTCTGGCATGACGCGTAATTGGTCATTACCTTGTAGGGAATATATCTAAGAGACATTGCAGAAGCTTTTGTATGCAGAAGGAATTTATTCATATTTTGCTGTGCATCAAAAATACGATATTTTACAACGAATGTTTGAGTGGTAGGGTATTGTACTGAGACGCAATTTTCCGCAAGAGTCCATAGTGTTATCATTGACTTCATTAGGATTCGATCTGCAAGGGATTGGTGTAAACTTCAAACCTCTTGCTAAAATGTTTGTGTACTAGTTAAGATTTTATATGATAGGTTGATTATCTTCGGTTGTTCATGTATTTTTTGTTCCACTTTACATCTCCGTTTCTTCGATTTAGGTCTAAAAATGGTTGTAGTACGTGAATTGTTGTGGAAAGTCTGTATTGTATTTAGTTTGGTGTGGAGAAATTGGGTGTAAAGTGCGTCTGTGGTCATGTTTGTTGTGGGGTGACTGTGTAGTGGATTAGATTATGGTTATTTTGAAGGTGGTTATACTGTCTATAGTTGATGTTTATTAAAATTTAAATAAACTTCATAGTTTCTGTGCATTTTCAACTTCATTTATTTCTTGTACATTACTACTTGCTTGAATGAGTAACCACACACACACATTTGTTATTTAGTGTATGTACTTCAGAGCTATATAATAACATTCATTAGATTACGGTTATCATCAATATCTAATTAAACTAATTCGCTTATGCTAACATATTAAAAAAATGAAATACTTACTTCTTTTCCAAGATATATCAGAAGCCATAGAAATAGATACACGGAACATGCTTAGAATTCGAAATAAATAAATATATAAATAGTATGCATTGCCATTGGCGATAGATCTTTTAGCAAAACAGAATATCGTTTGCCTTCTTCGATGTTGAATGGTGTAAAATGTAGGGGGTCCAACATTATATGTAAGGGACATAATATTTGCATTGCCAAACAGACCAGCTCTAACACACTCTGTGATTTTTCATCGTCATCATCATAACCTTCCCCACGATCATATTTAAACAATACCACACTATTATCAAAAGGTCACATGTCACCATGGTGTTTGCTCATATTTCAGCCAATGATTGTAACAAGTCAAAGGATGAATGTCTGTATTTTTTGCCATCATAACCGTCATCAGTGCGGGGTTTCTTTTTGTTTTATATATATATATATATATATATATATATATATATATATATATATAAACAAAATTAAGGGATCCCTTAATTTTGTTTATAAATGTATAAGAACTTTTAAATAGGTTCCACACCGATAATGGTGCTTACATACCGAAGGGCTTGGTAAAAATTATTAATTATTAATAAATTGATAATCCTTTACCCTTTTAATTGTAATAAATATATATATATATCTGCTCTGTCACTGACCACACTCGTTCAGTATGTCATTCTTTATCTTAGAAGGTCAAATGTGATATGAGGGAGAAGTATCTGCTATTTCTTGAAAGTTCCGTCCCTCCTCACAAGCCCCTTTATTGATTCTCCACATGGTTAGTATTCTTCCTTGCTACAATGCTAATATAAGTACTCCCCATTTTCTAGATTGTTCTTCTGTGCTAAGAATTATCATCCAACTTTTTTGACTATTCCAAATAAGAACTTAATAAATCGTTAGAAAGCATAATTGACCAAAAGAATTCGACAAATAATTATTATAAATTGTTCAAAGAAATGATTACACTGAAGTAACGCTAAGTGCGCTTAATTAAAACTAGAAAAAAATTAAACGATTAAAAAATTAATTAATTTCAATATTTTAAACTATTTGATAATGAAAAATATTTCAATAGAAAAACACTGAAAATATAATTTATTTTCTACTCTCTTTGTGTTTCCTACTTTTTACACACACATTTCAGTTTCTTCCATTTTCTCTACCTCTCCCTGTCTCTGTTTCTCTAAATGTCTCAGTGACAACTAGCAAATATATCAGGTGACCTATAACCTTACTCTGCCGAGACAGACAACTAGCTCTCACTGGTTCAGTCGTTTTAAATGCACAAAAATCCAATGCGGAATAAAATTTTCACTTGTAATAAAATAAAGGATTCTAGAGGAATACGGAGTATGTTATTATTTTTTTATTTTGGGTTTAAAACATGACATGCATTACTGATGAAGCCATTGATAGAGGAATTTTGAAACCATACGGCACATGATAAACGTTGTGTCCGAAATGTCTCGGCATTAATTCATGCAGAAATGATGAGTGGCAAGAAGGACATCCGGCGACATTTCTTTCCATATATAGAAATACTTACACATACATACTCGCACACAACTATGCATACCTACGCACATGCAGACACACAAATAGACACATATTTCACACATAGCTATCCATCTTTCTATCTATCAGTCTGTCAACCATTCTGTTTGCCTATATGCCTGTATGTATATATATATATATATTCATAAACACACACATACCCTCTCCCTCTGAATGAAAGGCAGAGTGCATGATGCTTATGAGCAAACAGTCATGCTACACGGCAGTGAAACATGGGCTGTGACCACTGAAGTTTGAGAGAAATGAAGCTACTATACTTCGCTGAATGCTCAATACCAGTGTGCTGGTACGACAGAGTGTGAGTGCCTTGAACGAAAAACTGGGCATAAGAGGAATCAGATGAAGAGTGCAAGAGAGAGAGAGAGAGAGAGAGAGAGAGAGAGAGAGAGAGAGGGAGAGAGGGAGAGAAAGAGAGAGAGAGAGAGAGAGAGACAGAGAGGGCTAAGAGAGATTGAGAGAGAGAGGGGGGCAGAGAGAGGGGGGGCGAGAGACAGAGAGGATGAGAGAGAGATACACATATATTTCCTCTTTATATTTTTCAGAAACATACTATTTAAGGTGAGGTCCTATAATCTACAGAGCGTGATTCGAGGCAAATCTGACCCGAAGTCCTTCTAGTTCGCATTAAGTTGATGAGGCTTCATATTTTCCCGCCAAAATATCAAAATGCTGCGAAAAAACTTTCGTGCGAACGTTGATCAATGGGCAGTGGCGCATAGAGGAAACATTGCCTTATAAACAAAACTAGAATCAAATGATGAACCTTCTGAAAGCTCTATGTATATTTTGCGCCTTTTAGAACAAGCAGACATATCTCCTTCAAGCTGTATGTCAACGACTTGAAATACAAAGGACAAAGTACATATGATAAATCCAGACATTGAGAAAGTGGTCATGGCTGGAAGTCTTATACATTTTGTAAATCAATAAACGTCAAAGCATTTTAGAATTAGAATTAAAAATTCATGAAGGCAGAGATATTTTTACAAGAGCAAAAGTAAACAATTTAATAACCTTTAAATGTTTGAGAGACAAAGACACAAGATCGGAAGTAAACAGTCAAAAAATGTTAGTTTGTACAGTACCAACCATGCTGGTCGTTGTACGGAAAGCGACCTTATGGTGTCTGTGAAATTTTGGGGCAACAATGGTGAATTACAGCCATTGCCAAATCGCTGGCGGTCACTGTCGAACATTTTAGAACATAAAACTATTCGAATAAAGAGACTGATAGAATAAGTACCAGACGTTTTTTCAAAAGATAAAGAGGAACGAATTTCTTCGACTGAACCTTCCAAGGATTTCAACTAAACACCGCAATGGCCACAGTCGAATACAAGAAATACAAGATATACGAATTAAAACGTCAAGTTACGTGGTGTGATGTCTGAAGAATAATAAAATAATAAATGAAAATATTTTAACAAACGAATAAAACAAAAAAGAATAAATATGAAGTATTTATGACTTGTAGGTATTAATGAAGTATTTATGACTTATGTACCCACAATATATAACAGAAACGTTTTGTAGAAGTCAATACGACGTCCTACTGTGTTACGCGTGCGCTTTTACATTACTTTGCTAAGGTTATCTGTACAGATATTCTATAGAAATTAGAGCCAGCACTGGTTTATGCTACTACGTTTCGTATACGGACGTCAAATATAGACAATGAGTAAAAATTAGCGTTGGATATAATTTTCTGCAGAATGTTTGCAGAGATAACCTTAACCAAGTAATGTAAAAGCACACTGCTAACGCAGGAGAACGCGGCATCGACTTATAAAAATGTTTAATATACTCAATACTATACCATGGTTACATAACGGAATACCGTGTCCCTACAAGTCATTAATATTTACGCAGCAGCTTCCAGGAATGCATTTAATATGTAAAATTGGTATATCCAATACACCGCTATATATGGTGAGTATTGAAGCAATGTGTTCGAGGATGATTAATGAGTAAGATGGTTGCAGGTGAAGGGGCAAACCCACACCTCCGAAAAATGGGATATACGCCCATTAACTACTTTTCATTTTCGATCATATTGTTTGTTTACATAAGACGTCTCGTATACGAAACGTAGTATCAAAAATGAGCGCTGGCTCAAATTTGTATAGAAATTTCTGTAGAGATAACCTTATAAATGAGAAGTGGTTCAGGTTAACAGAAATATTGTAGCATGAATGGAATAAATAAATGTATGAGTGTGTGTGAGTGTGAAGTGATTAGTTATGAGACGGTGCGGAACTACGTGAAGTGTAATGGAAAATTGAAAAGATAAAAGATGAAATAGACAAAGCGACATGCTTGTGGAATGCAACAGCTCTGCAAAATATCTGTGCTGAATTGTGGCAAAGAGGAGTGTGAATAATTTGTCAATAGATGTGGTGGGGAAATATATCGGTATGCTCTTCACTTTTGACAAAATGATGCTAATAGGTGTTTCTGGTGTTAAAAATGTTCGACATAGAATCCCGTTAGTGTTTCAGGTATTTTAATCATAGAGAATATCAAAGAATTAGGTGTTTAAAATTTTCTGATTATATAATGGAAATGAAAATATTATCAAAACTTCAAGTAAACCACGACTGATAAGTGTGCACTTTGGAATTTTGACACCCTCAAAATACATCAATAACGGCTTCAACACAACCTTTCAGACCGTAATTCTTGAAAAGTAACTTCCAAAATAAAATATTTATACTTCTGTTGAGATCTGTTGTATTAATGAAAACCTGGGCAGTAGAACAAGGGCAGATGTTTCGCCAATGGATAGTTTGTTAGCTGATATATAAAGTTAATACAAAGTTATTTAGTAAAGTTAATAGAATCTAACAGGAACAACTCAGCTTCGTATTAACCTAACATAATATTTAATATTGAAACAATAATGCAGAAACCGACCCGACGAAAATCCGGTCATCGTTCAGCCCAGCATGAGGGTACTGCACTGATTCAGCTTTTAGGCCAAGCACATTGTACGGGTGAAGAATGTCGACCATAGTATTAGACCAATTTGTCAACTGTGGACGGGATGAGAATCAGTTTTGAACTAAGCAGAATATGAACTCACAACAAAGAGCTGTAACTAAATACCGCAGAGTAGTTTGTCTGGAACGCCAACGACTTTACATGAATACACACAAGCGTACAAACACATGCACATTGCATACAAACACACACACAAACAGAAACACACGAATATATCCAGACACTCATAAACGCACAAAATCAGTGATTCTGTCAACAGAGAAATAAATTTTCTAGTTGCGGTAAAAAGAGTAAATAATGATGTGGTACACCAGCCATGCAGTTCTCTGGTGCAACCAAAGAAAGATGTTGGTTATAAAGTTGAAAAAGAAAACATGTTTAGGAAGTTTGCAAACTATTTAAAGATAAGCCACCAGAAAAACCTAACCAAAACAAATGAATACAACATGGAATAGTTATGAAAATGGTTTTGATATGCAACCCAATTATTATATTCTAGTTTCTCCACAAATAGCTTAGAATCAACAAACGGTGACTTTATCTCGTCAGTGAAGCCAATTACACTTTAATCGATGCAACGTTTTTAAATAAACCAATCAACTTAATAGAGCTCGGCTTCTCAGTTTAAGTGAATTTATCACAAAATTGCTTAAATCCGTAGCAGCTGATTATTAAGTGAATCATGTCAAACAACGATATAATTAGCTTAGCTTCATTTAGCACGCTTGCTCGCATCAACTCCGTGCTATTTTCAATGAGTTCATTCAATATTCGAAGCGAATGTTCATTAAGAAATCCAACAACAGTAAGTCAATATAAATAAATGTACTCTACTTTTGTATGAAATATCTGAGGACATTATACTGATAGCTCTTACTTCCTCTGTCTCTTCCTCCATCCCCTTCTGTCTATATATATATATATATATATATATATATATATATATATATATATATATATATATCATACGCTAAAGACACAGAAACACACACACACACACACACACACACACGCACACACACACACACATAAACGCATTCAAAATTGCATACACACGTAAATATATTATATAAAAATTGATAGTGTACTCTGAGTCGTAGGCCAGGATCTGCTGCTCATCACTGCTTATTCAGCCCAATTTATTGTGTTGGATAACTTCTAAAATATTCGCAAAGTAAATTATTTATCCATATTCTTTAGAATAATTTCATTAAGAGTGGTGCAGGCATGGATATGGGGTAACAAAGATGGTTCGCAACCACACGGTTTTGGGTTTAGTCTGACTGTGTGACAGCTTGGGCAAATGTCTCCTTTTATAGCTTTGAATTGACAAAAGCCTTATGAGTGAATTATGAGGGAATTTGGATTTTCACAACTGTTGGGGAAAACAGCTCATCAATGATCGTCATTGTTTACTACTACTGTGTGTATTGTGTTGAATGTCCTTTCAATATGTTTGGAATGTGACCAGCTGTGTGTTAATGGGTGTGTATGTTGTGATGAATGTCTTGTTAAAGAAAGTTTGGATTTTCCTTCTTTGGGTTTGATGTTTTCTTTTGGGTGTCTCCACTCGTGTGTATGTGTGTGTATGTGTATGTGCATTTTTAGCGACTTCTTTGTTTATGTATGTTTGTGTAGACAAATACGCACACACGTGTGTGTATGTGCATTTTTTAGAGACATTTTCTGTATGTATGTTTGTGTACACACATACATACACACACACGTGTGTGTGTATATATATGTGAGTGCATGTATGTATATATGTATGTCGCATTGTAGTATATGTATATACTTATATACATTTTTTACATACACGTACACCTATATTTCCGCCTGCAAAATATTTACACCAGGAACATTGCTTTCCTCGGCAGCAGAGACAGAGTTCCTGAGAGGTTTCTAGTATTCTTAAATCTTCAGTAAAGGAACGTTACACACCTTGAGCTTCCAGAGAGGCGAATAACTTTTGGCTATTCATATATGAACTCAGACGCAACCAACATTGCCCTAACAAATTGCCTTAAAGAATAGTGAAATAGTGGCTCTTATTAACCAACGTTATTTGGCAGATTTACTGTCAGAAGTTTATCTGAAAAGTTACATATTGCAACATCTTTGAAATAACAAATATTTATTAAGGTTTCTTTGCTAGGATGGTAAGCAGTAGTTAAATAAAGAATTCAATGCAAAATTCGAACGTAATTTAGTATATCACATCATTTTAAACAGAATAAAAGAAATCGAATAGAAACTAACTTGTGTTCGTACTTGCGAGGTTTCAGTGTAATAAAGTCTGAAGAGTCATAGAAGAAAGTTTCATTCATTTGTTCATTCAATTATTCGTACATACATTCACCCACCCACACACACACAAATACAGACGCACGTACACACGCACGCGCACGCACACGCACACACACATATAAGCATACATGAATGTACATGTGTGAGTATGCATAGATATGGTTAAATGACTCCAATTTAAAGTTTATAAGATTGAGTATAGACTATCGATGGCGAAACGAAAGTTAAGTGGATGAAGACATTTACCTGAAAGTATCTTAGTACAAGTGCCATATCATAAGAGCATTCGATCAAATAATGGATGTAAAAAGTATTCTTCAGATGATGAGAATAAGCCGTTGAATTGTCTTAAGTGTACATGGCTACATGGCTAGGAATGTTTAGATAGCTACGTTAGTATCAGTTTGGATGTGTGTTTAGATGTTTGTTGTATTAAATTGTTGTGTGTGTTTGCCATTATATATATATATAATCGCAAACACACACAAACATGTATATGTATACACGCTCACACTCATGTGTGTAAGTATGTTTGTAGTATTGCGATTCAGAAGTAAACTAACAAAAGAATATATATATATATATATATATATATATATATATATATATATATATATATAAGTATATATATATATATGTGTATATATGTACATACACACACGAGCGCAGGTACACACACACATACACACCTACCCCCCCATATATGTGTGTATGTATATATATATTTATAATTGTACATATGTATGTATCTATGTATTTAACTGAACGCACACACACACACACACACATATATATATATATATGTCCTACATTAAAAATACATGGTGTTAATTATGGGCATGAATGCATTATGAGCTTGCATAAGCATTGAAACGAAATTTTCAATCTTCGAATTTTCTCGTCTACAAGATAAAAATAGACACCAGTGAGTGTACATGGAAACTAGAGTACTTCCTCCCGCAAAACTGACAATATTCAGGATATAAAATTGCTAGAGTGTTGTAGGGCAATGGTCAACAGACACCAAAACGTACCTGGTTTAATGATTTTCACCTGCATCGACTTGAGTGTCAGCATCAGAAAGTATGCGAACACACTGACACACGCATGTAGACACATAGCACGTAATAAAATGTTTGCATTTGTGTATGTGTGTGTGTTTCTATGTGTAACGGATCAGTATTAGAATCGGAGTTGTGAAATGACAAATTCGAAAACTGCCGATGAGGAAACCTCTAAGTGGTTGAACGTCTCGCCAGAATCTTCAGTTATTAACCCTTAACATATAACATGCAGTCGTTTTAAGCAGACAATTGTAATTGCAGAAAAAAAAAATGAAAAACCGCCAAACTTCCCAAGTTTTGTAAATAATCATATTATTCCGGTTCACTTCTTACAGAGATATTCATTGTAATAAATACATATAGTTGTTAGCATCCAGGATATGTTTCGTACTTTAAAAAAAAGTTTAATTTAGCTTGCGTGTGTAATTATGATGTTGACACAATGTTATTGTCGTTCAAACCAGCTCAGTCCTGATGCAGCAGAGCAGTGTTCAAATTATACAATATTCATTGTATGCTTATGTGTACACACAGAATTATGCACACCATTTTGTGTGTATGTGTTTGTGTAGCGAATAATTCAAGCTCTTTTCTCTAGAAGCACATCTGCTTACTCCAGTATTACAATCAATTATGTAGTCGTTATCATTGTTGTATTGCTGTGTGAGGTAGATTTTAGATTTGAAAAGTCTGGAAACATTGTTTCGTAGTTATATAACGAAATGGAAAGTTGAAAACATTTTGTTATCATTTGTGCAGGTTGTACATGTTTAATAAACATGTAGGAAATTTCCGCTAATAATACAAACAATGTCGGTCGAACATCCATGTATGTGTTGTTTTCTTTATATGGCCATTTGCTGCTGGATAGCGTCCGGGAAAATCTCACTACACGACACCGATTGTTAAAGTACACCGAATATCCTGGATCAGGTGAGGCAATTCGCTTCGAATGACCGAGATTGGTAGATACCGCTATTTCGCCATTATTCTGACTTATTAATACCATTTACAGAGCTCGCCTTAAAACGAATTGAATCAATGGTCTGAAACTTATACGCAAGTCGGTGTTTTTAACGCTTGCATCGCGAAAGGAAATTTCTGCTGGCGCTAAGCCACAGCCAAGGGGCGTATAAGCAAAATACATACACTATGTATGTGTGATCGATTATATGATGGTCTTTACGTCCTAAGGTTTGGATTTTGCCAAAAGTAACTTTGCCTGTCAACCACCTGTGTTCGACAAAATAACGTACTAATCAAGCTGTGGCTTGAATTAATCGATTAATGGTTGCTCACAATTTTGAACGTGTGTGTCTCTGCATCTCATTTATAAATATCTCGTAGCCTTTTACAACATTCATATTGTGTTAGTTTAGACAAGAATACATGTAGATACCATTTGAAAAACGTAGTTTTACTAGTACACAGATAATTACTAATGTTTAACTGGCTATTCAGAATTTTTTGTTAACGGGACAATTCATGATGTACGATATTTTGCTGCGCGTTTTGAAAACTTATATTTCATTTGTGTGTGTGTGTGTGCGCGTATGTATGCGTGTGTGCATGTATATGTGCATGGGTGTGAGTAGGCCTGTGAAAAGCTAGTATCGAAACAACTTTTCGACCAGAGTTTTAAGCCTGAAATGTCAAAACTGCCTCAAATGTCTACAGTAAAATGCGGTACCGCACAATAAATCAAAGCGACTGTATTAAAAAAAAAAATGACAAGAGCTGTGGAATAATGCTAAAATCACGATAACTAAAATTATCAAAATTAAATGTTTCAGAGAAAGTGAGTCCGTCAATTTGTAAAAGTTAAATACATAATGATAATAACAAGAAGCATCTGTACATATATTTCTATTTAACACACGAACATTTCGTAGCTTTCGTTGTTGCTTTATGATAATTTTTTTTGTTTTTGTTATGCGATTATTTTGCCTTCATACCACGTCACCACATTATCATTCTTTCCAAATTCTTTCCACCACTGCTATGATTATAAACCATTGCTTTCTTATTCTAATATACTTTAGTCACAACACTACTGCAGGTTTTCTCGCTGTCTTCACAATATCTTTGTTTACTTTTCAAGACATCATTCATTCCCCAATGCACAAAAATGAACAACAAACACAAAGTCAACAAACACGCCCAAAGCAATTTTGCCTTCCCTTCGTCATTTTCAGTTATCTATTTTCTATTTTGCAGCCTCATTTAAAAATAAGTTTTCTTCGTGGAATCTTAAAGCTGACAGTGGCTGCTTTCTTATTTACTGATGGTTTATTCCGCCTTTGGAAATACTAACATATACAGGATCAGTGCTGGAATAACAACTTGAAAAGAATATATTCTGATTTTTTTTCTTTCTGTACATACATTTTCCAGTTGAAAATATATGGCGAACACATTCCGAAAAATATTTTTTGCAGATTTTTTTCTTGCTGTTCATTTTTGTTTTTTCTTCAAATGTTTAAATTGATTTATTTTTTTCTCTATATGGAGAAAAGAAAGCACAAAAGAACTGTTAGAATTCACGAAGTCAGTGTAGTTTAGTCTCTTGCAGCAGGATATTAAAAAAGTAATTTTTGTTGTTATAAATATATTCTATCGAAAATATAAATTATTAATATTATTATTATTATATTATCATTATGTTACTTGTTACGATTCGTCTAATGCAAAACAGGCACAAAACTAAATAGAAAAAGACATATGAAGTTGAATTAATTCCGTTTTACAAACAGAATAAAAAAACAGGGTCGATTTGAAGCAGCAATATCAGATCAGCTGTGTATGTGTATGGTATTGTGTACCGGATGATCTGCGTATTAAGAAGACACTGAAATCAATAAAAGAACAAAAAATAATGTTCAATTACAAATGGATTGTCGAAGCTTATCTTAATATTGATTGACGACATTAGCACAAAACCAAGTACTTTGGTTGGAACAAGTTTTGGCTGCGATAATTTACGATACATTCTACGCTTCTTGATAGATATTTTATCGATTAAAGAAAGATCGAACGTTAAGTGAACTCCAGCGGAATTTAAACTGAGAATTCAGAGAGGGATTGCAAAGATGCATGGCGACCCTGCTGAAACTTCACCTTTGCATTGCACACACAGGTTACGTTTGCATTATATTCCACTTCTAAACATCAACCATGAGAAGGATTGACTCTCGTAGTGTGAACATGATGGATATATATATATATATATATATATATATATATATAAAGTTATGTAATATATATAAAGTTATGTAATATAAAACCAACACTTCTGCACTTCCTAAAAGCCAGTTGGGAGGTGAGTCAGTGGCAGATAGCTATACGGAGCGAGAAAAAATTGTGAATGAGATGGAAGCACATGGAAGGAATGGAGAAAGAATTAATGTAATTCGGAAGTTATCTTCTAAGGATACCGAATCTTGTCTTTTATATATAGTGAATACAAATATAAGGAACCAGAAAAGAACCACCTTAGAGATATCTTAGCAAATGAGACGACTGTAAGCTGCGATTACCATAACGAATAAGTGATCGGGTTGCTCTTAGGTTTTCACTACAACACAATTATATTAAACATAAACATAGATGAAATACAAGTCATGCAGTTGTATTGTAAATACAACGATTAACTAAAGACATATGGATGAACGATATAAGGTTGTTGTACATGCTGCTGCTGTTGTCAGTATTGATGTTGCTGTGTTTGCAATAAGCAAACATGCCAAACATATTTACTACTTCTGCATATTCATGTATAATCGGTAAATATCTCACAACGAAACAATTGAAACCAAAAATAATAATGTACTTTAACATGAACAATTCGGTTCTGCAGCAATAAAAAAAAAATAATAATATTAAAATTAAAATATTTTTTGCAACTATATATAGGCATCTGTATCGAGAGGTTCTTGTACAATACACAAATATTCAAATTTTGTTTTAGGGCGCCATAAATAATGTAAACATTATCAATGCATGTTTTGAGTTGCACTGTTTTCTTTTACAATATGTTTTTCAAGGGTTCTCTGTTCCTTGGATGTAACAATGCAGTTATGCATCATTTACGAACAGACTTAAACTAAGTTTCTTATACTGGTTACTCACCAATAAACACTCGCACACACACATATATATAATCGCGATGACACATATGCATCTAAGAAGTTTATAATTAGTTTCCAAAAATTTCAATCATCGTATAAAAGACACGGGATATTTCATCATGAACAGGAAATATGTATATTTGGTTTCGAATAACATTTTTGGAATTATTTTCAAAAATACGGAAGCATGCCAAGTATTTAGAGACATAATTGTGCATTCCATGATTTTCAATACTAAGTCATTTATCTTGTAATGTATATGTGTGGGCATTATATATATATATATATATATATATATATATATATATATATACCCATGTGTGTGTACTCGTGCGTGTCTGTTTGAATGATATATACATATACTTTTATAAAGATATATGATAAATGTACATATAAACGTACCTATACGTGCAATATACATAGGTGTATAAGCAAGTATATAAACACACACAGACACACACACACACACACACACACACACACACACATATATATATATATATATATATATATATATATATAGGAAAAAAGTAAACGAAAAGAGAGAGGAAACCTTAAATTTGATGGGGCGAGAAGGTTACTTATTTCAATAAACTTGCTGTGGATGCAGGAGGTAGACATATCCTAAAAAATGAATGAAATATTTACACTTAAAATCACTGAAGGTAGTCGTAGTAAATATATATTTATATAGTACTGAGTATGTGTATGTGTATGTGAGTGTGCGTGCGTGTGTGTGTGTACGCGCGCGCGAAAATGAGAAAGAGTGATTGTATTTGTGTGCATTATATCAATGGAATATATATCAATTTGTAACAAAAAAAAAAAGGACAATAACAATATCTGGAAATATTTGTCGGTGATGAAATATTTTTTCATCTTCTTTTCAATACGTTATTCTACTCCGCCAGATAGGTTGCAATTTTCAAAGATTTATGAAATATTTCGATCATACAAAAGAGCCAGAGACCCATTTGTCAAGTCACTAATTCTATTAAAACCTCCCTACACAACAAAATTATAATATATTGCTATTCAGACCTATACGATGGTCACAAATAAATGCTATCTGTTTTTAGGCACGTAACTGTGTCTGTATGCATTATATACCTAGTTGCATACACACACATATATTCATGTATATACTTGTATGTATATACATATATAAATGCATATACACACATATGTATAAATATATGTGTGGCACTGAACCCGGAACAATGTGGTTTTGAAGCAAACTTCTTGCCACACGTCCGCGTATATATATATATATATATATATATATATATATATAGTAATGCCTCGGCAGACGAGTTTACTCGTTCCCGGAAAAGGTTAGTAAAGCGAAAACTCGGAATCAGAGAATAAAACTCGTAAAATCTTGTAAACCCTGAGTTTCGTAACGTGGGCCATCTTAAAGTGAGGTGTTACAGTATTTGTATATTTTTGCCTGTATATGTATGTATATATAACTTTATTCCGTCGGTTACAAATGGCCATGTGTGCACCTAAAGGGTTCCCTTCCGAGGTAAAATCTGGGCGTAAAGTCGCATCACCGGCGCACGCACAACCTAGGGTTGTTTTTATGGAAGAGTAGCAGTCGTCCATGCATACCAGCCTCCCTTCTCCACGCAGCCCATGTTATCCAAGGAAAGGCAAAGACCGATGTAGCTTGGCACCAGTGACGTGGCATCTCATTTCTACAGCTGAGTGAACTAGAGCAACGTGAAATAAATTGTCTTGCTCAAGAAGATAACACGTAGCCCGGTCCGAGAATCTAACTCACACCCTTACGATTGTAAGCTCGACGCTCTAACCACTGAGCCATGCACCATCACGTGTATCTGTATATATATATTTGGTTTGCAAGATTCTTCATGTGAATTCATGCGATGAAGCATACACTGTTGTGTCTGGGGAGAGTCATTCTGTTTTAGCGACTTATAATTTAACACACTCCCCGGTAAAATATGTAAATGAGTGGAAATTTTACTGGTTGGTGTGTTCAATTTGTGCGTATATATATATATATATATATATATATATAAAGCAAACACAAATGTTAATTTTATACGCCGTTTCTATTTATCCTTTTTCATACCTGTTCCACACTAAAGTTTCCATGGTGAGTCAGATCTCTGGATATAAATTGGATTTAATACTTGCATATCTACAACTACCCTGTCAGTACTTGAAGGTCTACAATGCTGTTTTCCTTCACCATGAGCAATATGTGATCGTATCTAGCCTTTTGCGGCTTCCTACATGCTTTGACGTGCTTTGATTCTTAAGAATCCTTATAACTGAATCATCTATATCTTTGTTTATCTCTCTCTCTCTCTCTCCCTCTCTGTATATACACACACACGCAAACACAGCGACATTAACAACCTGATGTTAGAATTTCATACAGATATGATTCGGCATAAAGGGTTAGCAAAGCACAGAGAGTAATCTGAATATATTTATATTCGTGTGCATCTACGTATATATATGCATGTGTCCATGTTATCACCACGTGTATAAGCACACCTCTGTGTGCCTAAAGTATGTGTGCGTCTGCGTGGTTTCCATCCCTGTAACTTTGCGATGCAACAAAGAGGTCGAAAGAATAAGTACCCGGTTTAGAAAATAATCATTACTGTGGTTTATTCGCTGGACCGAATTTATCCAAGACGGAGCATGGCCGCAGTCAAATGACTGAAACAAGACTAAGAATAAAGGAAAATAATATGTTCCAAATTGCAAAAATCCACAGAATAACACCTGATCACCGATTTCTGTTAAAGAGAAAAGCAGCATATTTCAAATTAGACAGGAAGCCATTTTACAGTCATCATCATATTCTGTAGAAGGAATCGAACTTCAAAAGCCAGTGAAATATACCTCCAGTTCTTATAGCTTATTTACATCTAATCTGGCATATTTTGTGAAGGCTCAATAAATTAATCAAGAATGCGATGGTTAAGGTGTGACCGCACATAATATCAATAGTTATGCATTCTCTTAATTCAGAGTAAAATTACTGGTAATTATTTTATATGCTCTGAGTAGAAAGGGTAGAAAGCCAAACACAACAACCTAAATGTATAGAAAGTCATAATGAAAAATAAAATAACTGCTCACTGTTACCCATCAACTCAGCCCTACTAATGCATTACGGTTGTGAGAACTTGAGATAAAAGAGATGTAATTCAGTCAGAGATTCACTGAAAACCAAAGAACCTTGATAGAGAAAACTAAAGTAGCAGCAAATGTTGCTTTATTCTGTAAATTGAAAGTTTAGAATTATTAATTTGTTTGTCAATCAATCATACACAATACATTCTAATGAAATGTTTCAAACAGACATATGTATTTCCTGCACGAAACAAACGGAACCTCAATGAAATGTGTGCCCAATTATGTCATTTCACAACAGGCGATAAAATATTTTAGCTGTTATTTTCATGTGAATAAATAAATATAGACTTTATACCTAATTTTTATATTAAAATAAATTTTCAGAGAATATATTGAAAATAAATTTGCATCAATAAATATTAGTTTATTTGTTAGGTATTTGTGATATTAAAAAAAAAAAAAGAGAAAAAAATAGCAAAGGCATTCTAAATGATATCCTTTCATTTCACAAAGTAATAATTTTTCTCTGCGTTTGACTGAGAACTTGGCCAATGCCGAGGAAATATGCTTTTAGATGCATTAGTCAATTATGAATTCCCAGATCAAACAAAAATATTCTAATTCCACTTTGTTTCATTATTTGTGCTTTATCACAGACTTTAATTTCTCTGATGAACCATTTAATGGGTTTGAAATGTGTTTGAACCTCAATTTCACTTAGTTTACCCATAAAACTACGTTAGTGCTAATGTATGCAAATTAGACCTTGCGTTCACCCATTTTCTCTCCCTCCCCGGGGTACAGATTTAGACAATTTTGTATTTTGTTTTGTTTTAATTTTTTTTAAAATCATTTTTTCGCCAGACACTTCAAATGGTGTACTTCTTGAAAGGGGAATTTATTACAGTAAATCCTTGAATTCATTGCTTTTCATATCAGATGTCCTCTCAAAGATTGCAGTTAGTTATCATACAACGCACAACAGCAATATAATATTATTGTAAATATCATTATTTATGGATTTATATCTTTCGGAAAATCTGAAAAACAAAGGCAACCGAAAATAACGCCAACAATTATCATAGAAGGTTTAAATTCATTATAATGAACATTATCCATGAAATGTAAATTGATGAACTCCAGAACTTGAAGGGATGTATAAATAACCATATATTACATTTAAAAGAGGATGAAAGATAATGGAAATAAGCTATTTTCCTTTTAAAACAACAAAAATGGACTCATACTGTAGATTAATTTCACTATAATTATGTTTTGAAAATGTCTATCAAAAGCAAGTACAGCTTTTTTTTCTTTGTTGTACCATTTTATTTGTACCATTAATCACGAGGTGCAATTTTACTAAATATTTCAAAAACATGGCCATGTGTACGTGTGTATATATGTTTGTGTGTGTGTTTTTGTGAATACATGTTTATGTGAATAACATTACATTCCAGAGATTGCAGGTTGTTGAAGCAAATGTGTGTGGTTGTGTGTGGTTTTATATATGTGATAATGTGAATTACATAACACTCCAGAGGATGTGGATTGTTGACGTAAATGTCAATTATAATTTAATTCCATCCTTCCAGTTTCTGAGTTCAAATTCTATGAGCAGCCTTGTTCATGTTTTATCTTTTCACAGTCAATAAACGAATTTCGCATAACACATTAGAGTGCGTGCTTTCATAAATATCGTTTCCTTTTAAACAGCAATAAAGTACAGAAAATTGAGTACAGAAGAGAAATTGGATGGAATATCACAATGTCGATAGAATCTGATCTAGAAATAACTTCTTCAATAATTGTTGGAATAAGATTTTGATCAGGAATCATCGAATACAAATGATGAAAGACGTGACTTCACTACAGGAAAACTAAGACAATTCTCCTAGATATGAGCGAAATCTTTCAGAATGACATTTATCATATTTATCCAAGTCCTCAATCACTTGACTGTACAGAGACAACTGGTCGTCAGTCTGTTAAGATTGTTGTGACAATAATTGATGAAAGAGTGAAGTGACAACTGACAATGTCTTAATAAAAGTGAAGAGATAATTATCAACAATCATGTCCCTCAACTTTGAGATGTTGAATAAAATACAATTATTCGTTCGAAGGTTTGATCGGAATCGAAGCCTTTTTGGTCAAGAGGTACAGCTATAAGATATTTTTCCTATTCAGTGAGAGCTGCATATTGAGGACTGTACACAGGTTTAAGTGATTAAGGCGGTAAGAAGCTAAGTTTGAAGCGATGTATTTTCTTAAAGATAACAGCTGGAAAACTACAGAGTCAGGTTTGGACGCTTTGGATAGGAGTGAATGGAAACTGTTTTGTATTTGACCATTTTATTTATGTAACTATAGACAGATGTTTGGTAGAAGGCATGTTTTGTTATGAAGATTTAAGTAGCAGAGATAAGGGATGGATAAAGCTGAAGACACAGAAGCAAGGAGATTATCTTTCAAGAGTAAGTTTCGGGTTTGTTTAATATAGAGATATCTTAGAAATGATAACAATTTTGTGTCCGAAACAGAAATAAACTATACTCGTTTTCAGATTCACGAGGGAGCTCTGCATGGGCACAAGACCTGCTGAAATGCGCAAATTGCCTCTCGAATCGGTAGCTTCTGTGTAGAAGATGATGGACAGGATAATACGATGTTCAAAGATACTGTTGTAGAGAAGGAAGACATGCCCAATTCATAAGGAACTGCGATGCAATTAATTCAAAACGTGTTTAAATGCATGCAACGTACGTTGCTCTTCAGATTTCGTAGTTTACTTATCATGGTTCAACAATGCCATTGTTGAAGAATTCTGTTTTAAAAGAATCTTTTGTCAGTATTCATAAACTAATATTCAAATTTCGATAATACATAATAAAGAAAAGGAAAAGAGGAAAAAAGAAAAATGCATCTGTGATTTGACGCTGGAGAAAAGGAAGTTTCAACGTGGTATGCTTGTAGACAATTTAATATTTATTACTTTTTTAATGAGACTTTTCACCAGAAATTGTTTATATTTTCAGGTTTTAAATCGTTGAAGAATGTCACGTATAAAACTTGAGGCGCTGAGTAACCTCTGCAACTGGTCATTCAAGACTAATGCATACACATACAAAGGCAGAGGCACAAAAATACGCACACAGTCACACTCAGACATACATTCACCCGCACATAAATGTGTGGGCAACAGAGCGTAAATCACTTACAATTAAAAAAAAGAACACCGGGTCAGCTTTGATGGCGTTTAAAATCTTACAGTGCAAAACGGGTGCATTTTATCGTAGTGTGTGTGATAGCAGGAATAATGGTAGTGGATCAGCACTGTTACCATCACCACCCCAACACCATCCTCTTCTTTCTCCTTTTCCTTATTACAACCAAACCTACCACCACCATCATTATCATCATTACTATCCTAATCAACAACGTCACTGTTATTGCCATTTGTTGCTGACGTATTTGTATTATCATTCTCAGTGGGTTTAGGAATTTATGGATCCTATTTCCAATGTTTCTGTCCCTTTTTTAACCCACATCTTTTGTGTGTGCGTGAGTGGAACGATCAGTACGGTGTGTGAGTGTGTGTGTATGTGTAGATAATAAGTATAAACATCTATTTTTTAAATTCCAAAAAGCTAATTGAATTACTATTTTTTATCTTTGAGCTCAACAGATGACGGTGCTTTAAAGAGAATTTCTGACAATCAAACCAGCTTATTCAAGAATTTAAACATACGCAACATTAACCATGATTATTGGAAAGATCAAAAACAAACTGGCAAAATACCCACAGATTGTTGGGTTTTGAAGGGAAAGATAAACTAATTTTCACATTGAGATTGTTACAAATATCAATTCGATGTTGGATGATTTAAACAAATTCCTAACAACTGTATACCTCCATATACATTGAAACATACTTACATACAGATGCAGTAGAGAGGGCAGACTTCAGAGAACTTTAGAAATATTTGTGAAGTATCATTTCGAAATTATTCTCCGTTTAGCTATATCATTTATAAGTGATAAAATATAACTCTTTCCATCTAAATATCTCTTTTCCCCCATCTCTCTCTCTTTCTCTCTCTCTCTCCATCTCTATTCCACTCTCAAATATGTATGTATGCCAAAGCGGAAATTAGTCTGGGGATGTGGAATGTGAAAGCCGCATTGCAGGTTTCTTTGTAGAAGCGTAGTGCACTCGTTAAAGCACAAATACAGTATTACACAAAAGAAACAAAAATAAGGGCAATACAAGACTAAAATTTTCACACGTGGTATCACAGGACGAGGGTTCCTAATGTTTAACCATCTTCCGTTGTGATCATCAGCTGCCAAATTTGTGCTCCCGAGCAAATATTAGATGTCATATTGCCCCGTACATAAAGATATGAAGGCAAACGTTCTCTCAAATTCCAGTTAGTCTTAGACTTTTGATGTTAAAAATGGTACAAAGCCTTGTACCAAAATTTGAAACCAACATTAGAATACGAGGTCTAAGATACGACTGAAATTCGGGAGAAATTAAGACACATCGCAGCATTGATAAAACGTACATCTGATCAACCTTATGATCATATTCTGACGCTATGCATTGCAAGGACTATGTAATACAATATTCTTTTCTTAAGATGATAGTGTTCCAGCTATGTGTTTCTAGTTATTTCTCATAGGACACGTTAATGTTCCCTATTTTAAAACAACTGTATAGCGATAGGTGTAACTGACCGCTATTTGTACCAGGCCATACAACCTCATAAACTTTCCGTCTTTGCAGTGTTTGACTTCATATTTAGAAAGTCATCTTGTGAGCCAGCATTATAAATTTTTTGTTCAGTAACAACCTAATTGAAATAAATATTTATAATTGTTTTGCCCACATTTGTTTTGTATCTCGTACATTAAACGGAACATAAACTCTCTGGAGAGAAAAAAAAATTCGTTAAGAACTTCCTAAAACCACTTTCAGACAGAAACCAATTAGTATTTGAAAATTTATTCATACCACTTAAATAACTTAAATAATCATTCAGTCTACAACTATTAGCGCTGTCTCTTCTGTTTCTACCTTCGTACAACACGGTGTTATTGTTGCTTTCAAGGCGTGATATGTTTCAGAAGCACTTTACACGGGTAGGTTTCTATGTAGTTGCTTAATTTTTATAGCAAGAGAAGCCAAATTTCTCCAGAATGAAACACTGTGGTTTGAAAATGTGGAAAAAGAATTCTTTGTAGACTATTGTCCTTGGTAACAATAAACTATCAGTGTTAGTGTTGTAACGAACAGAAAATTATTTTGTTCATGTCATTTCTGGACAGGCTTGATCTGAGACTAAACAATAACAACAAAAACAATAACAGCAGCACCAACGGTGTCAGTAAAGGAACTACTCACGTGGTCGCTTAAACGACAAAGAGGAGCAGCTGATTTCAGTATATCGAAAGAGCCATCCCCCTCCACCATTAGTTGTATGCAGCTGAACTTTGTTTTCTTGTGTCTTAGCTCCTGATCGAGCATGGACGAACAGAAATGTGGACTAATACCTTCATATAATGACCTTTCTCATTATGTGGATATTTGGGAAACTGAAAGTCTTTTAATGGCTTTATCCTTTATTTGAGACGACAGTGTCTATTTGAGGAAGGTTTGTCTACTGATTGTTGAAGTCAAACTATCATATAAGTATCTCGAGGAGTAATGCCCATAACAAGAATCAGAAATGAATTGCTCAGAATTTGTTGTAAAATAAATTCTAAAATACGTTCACTCTGTTTTTAGAAAGAAACATATTTATTCAAATATTCTGAATCATGCAGCAAAAGTATCTCTATTTATACTTCAGTAAAAGCATGCCTGTATATATTGCAGCCATTAATTAAATGAATCCTGTGATGATAAACTTGGCAAGACGTGATTCAAACTGTATCATAAGAAAAGATAAAAATATGGCTAAATAGAGCCTAAGATACTTGTTAATTAAAGAAAGATTTTAAAATTCAAATGGATAGCAATTAACTGGAAAATTAAGCGCGCAGCATCAATGAATAAATATATTCCGTGTTTAAGTGAATGCTATAATAGATTGCACTGTAGGGAAACCAATTAAATGTCTTTCATCTCTATGTAATAACCTTGATGAGAACCATTCCTCTCGAAGTTATGGTCTCTTAAACATTAAATTCACCGTTTCCGACCACCAAAACCACCGAACAATCAGACTATTAAAAACGCCTACACGTGGAGAAACTGCTTGCAAAAATAGTAGCAAAATACTTCTTAAAACAAAAACTACTTTGTGTTATGTAGTACATTTATACACTTTGCTTGAATGTAACGAGATAGTCATGGCTTTCATACACTGAATCATTGTTCAGCTAACTATGAGGAACTTAGAGATAAAATATGACAAGGAAAAACCAGAATGTGTTATATTGTACAAACACAGGTTTCAGCATGTACCGTGTATTACAGGTATAGATAGCTAGACCAAATTAGAAGTAGTTAAGTACTATTATTCCCCTTGGGTCACAATGAGTGAACTTATGGTATATAAGCTCCTAAATTTATGGTAAATAGCTAACCTACCATATCAGTGTGGGTAGTGGAATTCTCATCGGCATGTCCTTATAAAAAATATATAGCATAGGGCTATTGTGTTAGTAAATTATGTCAAAGAAATTTTAACGCATATAATAAAGATATTTTAATAAAAATGTATTTATATTTAATTTTTGGCACAAAGAATTTCGAAGTAGATGAAGCCCTTTATTGGACTCGAACCCACCTCTCCTGCAAAAATGACGTTCTAACATTGGGTCAAAGTAACTCCATCAATTTCTCCACCCATTTCAAAATCTTTGCTACATTGGTAGAACGCCTGCCATATATTCTGTAGATACGGGTTCAAGTCCAAAGTGTTTTAAACCCAATATTTTCATGGTAATATTTATAGCTTTACTTGCTTCAAGATTCACCCTTCCCAATAGAATTATTTCATGTTTTATTGAAATTACGATGTCAACAATATTTTTTGATAATCATTTAAGTTATATGCTTAACATTTTGGAATCGTTAAATAAAACAGTCGGACCATTATTTAGCAAGGAGCCGAGAGTTTAAAGCATGGACAGATGGAATAAAAGTGTTTCACAAACTGGAGGAGGAATCACTATAAAACCATTAAACAACGGAAATAGGTCCTGTGTATCAGAGTCATACAGAAAGTTAACTGAAGAATTGAAGTGCCTTCGTATAGCGTCTCATTACATTACGAGATCTAACAGCTCTGGTATTCTAATAAATATGTACAATTTAATTACTAATGTCGAGGTAATCCCCAATATATTTCAAAATAATTTAGGCCTTGTATTAGGACTCTGTTTATAAAGTGTAATTGTCAACTTATTTTCCCCCAGGTATGCTACAAGGAAACAAACAACACCACCGTTCCGAAAATGACGTTATATCTTGAGATGTTGTCGACCACAACAAGACACAATAAATGGCTCGTTTCTTCTTATTCCCAATACGCCTTAATTTCCAAGCAGGAGACAGAAAAGGCAAGCCTCAGTCAATTCTCCCCTGACTAAGAAAATAATAATGTGGTATATATCTAACTAGTTTGGACATTTGTAAAGTAAAAAGAAAAAGAGAGGAGTTTTCTTTTTTTCATTGGAAGTGTTTTCATTTTGAAAATAAGACGTAAATACGTTATTTAAACTTTGTCCACTATTATAATAGAATTTATTGCCTTATCAATAATTGGCTTATGCATATTAATGCATAATGTATTTATCAATCAGTCTGTTAAGAAAATCTTTATATGAATCCAAACAGCGCAAATAGTAGATTTTCATGCAATTTGTTTAGATTTCCAATGCATAGATCTTTATTACCACTAAACAGTGTTCTGCTAATAGCTGCAGTTTATGGCAATTGCAAAGAATTCGTTTCGGGTTCTTAACATTTGATTCATTTACAATTTAGGAGAAGCTTTGTCATTCAGTTATAAAGCTTCAAAGTCAGAACATGTTCATTATATAGAAAACAGATTAATAGAGATACAAACAATATATGCTGCATATTGTACCCACTGCACACACGCGCGCATATATATATTCGATATGTTTTTTTGTTTTTTTTAAAGACACGTATCTAGTGGACGTGAGTAACGCATGTGTAATGATATACAGTAACCAATCGGAGCGGAGTGTTCATGAGTTTCAGAAAATTCACATTGAGTCGGATTACTTTCCTCATAACACTTGATTTTTCCGAACCGAATTTGATATTTCTGACCCGTCACATGATTAAGATAAACATTACAAATGTTTAACTTTGTACGTGTTGGATTGTTGCCCTTACAAAGTTATTAATGTCGAACAATGTCGGACAAAGCATATAAACACAAAATGCGTGTCCACTTTAAAATTTCGTCATTAATTATATGCTCAGTGGTTGATTGCAAGGACAGTCTTTATTGGCTTCTAAACTACTTATGCTGTGGCATTAGACAATCCATACCTAAATTCTTCAACCTACCCGATATTTTCCATGTTACAGTATATGTTGATACAACCCGCTATCTCTTGTTCAAAAAGAAAGACAATGAAAGAAAGAGAGAAAGGGGAGAGAGAATGAGAGGGAGAGCAAGAGAAGGCGAGAAAGAGAGAAATAGAGAAAAGGAGAGATGGAGAGAAAGAGGGAGAGAGAGAGGTGAATGTAAATTTAATAAGTCTCAAAAATCATTAACTTTTTAATTCTATTTCCCTGAATTACCGAACCTACTTAAAGACAGTATGATAGCAAGCGTCTTTACACGGGTTTACTTTCCTTCAGCCAATCTCGTTGCCAGTTTTCAAATACATTTCTCCTGCCTATACACACACACACACACACACACACACATATATATATATATATATATATATATATATATATATATATATACACACACATCCCTCTTTTGGGATAACAATAGAATCAACTTGCTTTAATGATTTCATTATCGAGTAATTTTTAGAAAAGGCAAATTTCAACTTTGAACACCGTAGGGATATTAAAGGAAAGGTTTATTTGTTGAGAGCGAACCCGAAATAGCATTCCCTAATAGCAATCAGATAAACCTATATAAAGATTAACGTATCGCCACTTTTGCTATTCCTTGAGGATTTGAAAGGGTTAATTAGAGAATAAAAATAATTAGAAGAAAAATATGCGGAGAAGAATATGATTCAAGGATGGAAAGAACAGGAAGAAAAAGACAAAGAAAAGAATAATGAAAATTATGAAGAAAAAGACAAAGAAAAGAATAATGAAAATTATGAAGAAAAACCAGTAAATGAATAATGAATGAAAGGGAGAGAAAAAAGTGAGCATGCGCAGAGATAACGAATGGGAATATGTATATATACACCCACACACAGACACAGACACACTCGAATACGAACACGCATGTGTGTGTGTATATATACATACACACACACACACGCTTGCACATATATATTAGTATTGCGAATAAAGAATACGCCGACGAAGATTCGAAGAGGACAACGATAGCTGCTGTCGTGGCAGCGTGGAGGATGAACAAGAGAGAAAGAGGAGGAAGAGGAAGAGAAAGAGAGGAGATGGTGGTGGAGAAGGAGATGGAGAAGAAGAAAGAGAAGAAGAAAGAGAAGAAGAAGAAGAAAGAGAAGAAGAAGAAGAAAGAGAAGAAGAGAAAGAGAAGAGAAGAAGAAGAAGACGAAAGAAGGAAAAGGTGAAGGAGAAGAAGAAGGCGAAGGAGAAGGATTGGAAAAAAAAGGAACAGGAAGAGGAGGAGGAGAAGAAGCAGGAAGATGAAGAGATATATGCGGCTTAGTACTAAAGTAGACATTATTATTATTATTAGGCGAATTGGCAGCATCTCTTTGCGTTCTAAGCTCAAATCCCACTAACGTCAACTTTTATCATTTCGTGATCGATAAACTAAAATACCACTCAAATACTGGGGTCGATGTAATCACTAATCCCTTCCACTTCAAAACTGTTGGCCTCTGCACAAAATTGGAAGCAATTATGAAAAAAGAAGTGAGCTTTTAGCATCTTTAGGTTAACGAACGAAATGTTTAGCAGCATTTCTTACGGCCCTTTATGTTTTGCGTTCAAATTCAACCCATGTCATGTCGACTTTAGCTTTCTTTTGTTCGGGCTCCATAAAAATAATGTACCAGTTGCGTACTGGGGTCGATGTAATCGACTAACCTTCTACCAAATTTCAGGCCTTGCGCCTAGAGTAGAAAGGATTATTATTACTATTATTATGAAAGCCATTTTAATTTTTCATAGCAGTTCTTGCAGTTTAGCTCTGTGTCAGCTTTAGATCAAACTGGCATAAGAGGAAATGCCTTCTAGTCATGACAATCACACCTTATTTTCCAGAAATAGTACATATGTAACTATTTTGAAAGCCTTAGTGTTTGCCTTTAAATTTATTTAGCTGCTATTTCTTGCAGCTCAAACGACTGCATTATAACTTCACTCACTGATTCGTGTATGCAGCTTTTGACTGGATATGCAGATACGGTGTGTAAGATATCCATGTTATTTTAGTCCAAGTTAGACTTGTACCAGTATCCTAATCACTTGAGCATCCCAACTTTAGATTTAGATTGAAACAGTGACCAAAATGCTTATTTTCCCATTGTATGCTGAATTAATACAAAAGTCAAAGACAGTCTTTTACTGGTGGTTGTCCCTTGTGCCAGAAATAACAACGAAATAATGTTCAAATTGAAACTTAATGTCTTCAAGCCTGTGCACCTAGATTGTCATTCTCAAATTAACACAATTTAAGAAACACACACGAATACATTCATATACATTTACACCACACACACGCAGTCACGCGCACTCACACACACGCACAGATACGCACACACACACTGCCCCGGCACATACTTATACACTAAGTCGGTGAGTTGGCAGAATCGTTAGCACACCAGGCGAAATGCTTAATAGCTTTTCATCTGTGGTTTCGATTTAGAGAAAGAATACTACTTTATGTGCTGGTTGTTTTTTGATGATTTTATATCTAGTATATATTGAAATGAAATATTTCCAGAAGAGAGATTATAACAGAATCATAAATGATTCTTCATTGCGTCATAAACTGATGGGTTTAAGTCATTGGAGCAATTGAACATATGATCAGGAGATCCACTGTTAATACAGAAAGCATTGTATTGGGCCCTTGACTAAAATATAACCATGCTTGTTTCACTAATGCGCCCGTCTCAAACCTACTGAGTTACAAAAGACCGAGACAGTCTTGCTGTAAATACATACCTTCACGGTTTCTAAATGCTCTAATGTGAATAATTCTTTGCCATCATGCATAAACGTTAATAAATCAGAAACAAAAATAATTTCAAATATTGTGCAAATACTTTCAGATATACTGTATCTGGAAAGACTTTAAGAAATACACCGTCTTTTCCTTAAATATCAGACCATAAGCTTAATCAGAATAGCTGAAAGAAATTCGCACTGCAGCTTAATTTCAGAGAAAGTTTTCTTATTGTCAGAACAATAACAACAAAAACAAGAGCTATGAGTTAAGAGATTCGTCTCCACCAGCTTGCTCACCAGCGACACCTCAAGTTCTGTTTGATCTTCTCGACTTGATTATGTTTCTGACACGTATTTTATCAAACCCAGTATATTGAAGCTATTCATTTTCAACAGGAACAGAAATAAAATTTCATTTTCGCCAATAATTAGATTTCAGTCCACTGCAAAGATTCTTTTTATCATTACAACGGAGAAAGTTGTCAGCTCGCCTGAATTGTGAAGATTATTTAAATTGTGCTGTAGGCAATGGGCTGGGTCATTTTAGTAAGCCATATATAAATCTTCAGAACAGTGTCTGCTTGGAAAGATATATAACAAAATCATCCTCTGAATAGAGGAGATGCTGGTGGCGAGGAAAGAATTTCAACAGCAAGTAAATATTTCTGAAAATAATATAATGCAACACTGACATAATTAAAAAGTTTCTTCAAGCAGCGATTTATATTTGTCGATATATTATTTTGTGATGCACTACAATATTTTATAATATTTTTGTTTTAAATTCTAATGGCAAACTATCTGTCTTAATCTGTGCAAGTTTATTGAGAAACTAGTGAATAACGCGACTGAGTTATAACAGTTAATTCAAACACAGACTGTAACGTAGATTGACATCTATTTTCGTATTATTTGTATACAATCACACACACATGCACGCGTACACACACACACACATGTAAACACACTTACAAACGTACACACACACACATACACATATAGAGGCTGGAGCGTGGATGTGGCATACAGCGAATCTGAGATCTTTTAGATTTGGTATTGTCTCTCCACCCGCAGACCTCATCACAGACTTCATCTTTAGGTGTTATACTGAACTAAATGGTGATATCACCTACATATAAATGAATGAGCTTTGATTTATCAAAAACTGAAGCACAGACGAAACTGGTAGAAATACAACCGAAACTTAGGGAACAGCAAGTGCACAGGTGAAATGAATTATTTAGTAGGAGGAATATTAAACAAGAAATAGAATTTGGATGGAACAGAAAGTGGGAAAACTTATATAAATTCTCATGCCAACCTAACGTACGATGCTATTGATGCCAATGACAACAAAAGTGATGAAACTTCTATTCAGTGACTACAAATACTAGAAATAGCGGATATTTCTGCATGCAGAGCAAGTACAGGAAAAATAAGTTAATGTAGAGGAAAAGTGAGTATAAGTGAAGGCTTAGAACTGTATCTAGCGGCAATTCGTTAAAATGATGAAAGTTACTTTATCATATTTAATTAAAAACGGAACTACATTCTACAAAGTTATTTTCGTATCATTAATTTAGCAAATATTCCTATCACTTGTTGTGAATTTTGCTCTAATAGTTTTTGCTTTGCTCCATTCCAGATTTTATTTGGGCACATATGTTCAAAGGTTTCCTTTAATTCCGTTATATTTTCAGAAATCATGTATCTAAAAATAAATAATGACTTCATGGAATTATATGCTATGAGAGAGAGTTGGTTACTATTTCAGGCACGGTGGTTGATCTAACGGGTGCCTCCAGGTTGGCTCCACTTTCCCGATTTGTATCAACAGCATCAAGTGATGGAGATTGTGAAGTTACTGTTACGTAGAATTACATTGAGATCTCCCGTATGGGCAGAAGCAACTGCAAAAACCCTCTAATACGGGCAACATCTATTTTAATGAAGAAAACATTCTCTTAGCACGAATACGTCTCTATCTAACATTTCTCAGTATAATTCCATAGTTCACCAATATCACTGATGAATGTCTAAACAATTCCCTGTCAAAATGGAATCTGAATAAACACCAATGACAAAGTGCTTTCGTATTTGCCTTCAACGAAATTATTCTTCCTGAAGAAGTAAAGCACAAGAAAACAAACAGAAAACATTAGCAAAGCCAATAGCTTTTGTGTGTCTAAATACCTTATCATTCAAAACTGGTAGCAACTGAAGAGATAAAATAAACGATAATCTCATCAAATGCATCCTTCAGAAGCAAGATCGATAAATGGAATTTCTTTTACATTAATATAGATAAAATGCGTGGGATCGAATGATAATACAAACTAAACAATGATGTTATTTTTCGTGCAGTAACCGAACAGATAGAACTAATTGTGTTCTAACACTTGAGATAATCAATTCTCCACAGTTACTCTCTTATTTCAAGAAGAATCTATTGGTTTTCCTAAATCTAAAGTCAAGATTCTTCATACTGAAATGGCGGCCATTTTTAATTTGAAAAGCAGCATGTCCTGTAGCAATTTCTCTGAGAATATATCCCATTGAAATATTGCTATTAACCATATCTGTACATTTTTGCTACTATGAAAATGATGTTAACACGAATTGAAATGTATAGTTTCTGCTTTGTTATCACGTGTACGGTTTGTGATTTTAGTTTGCTGATGTCAAACATTTGTAAAGACTAAAATTAATTATGGTTTTACATCTATATATATTCATATATACATACAAGCACACATATGTGTGTGCGTATATATGCATGTGTGTGTGCGTATATATATATATATATATATATATATGTGTATGTGTGTGTGTGTGTGTGTGTGTGTGTGTGTGTGTGTGTGTGTGTAAACCAAATATGTGTAGGTATTTATGCTTGTGTCTACATAAAGTCAGCTATAATGTGATTCGCAATCTCTATAGTATTTAAAGTCTGCGCACATTCTGCATCTGTTTATTTCAAAGAGTAATTTAATGTTTCTTTCTGTTGTTTGAAATGTTCCGTTTGGAAAAATGAGAATTAGATTGCTAAAGAGATAAGAACACCTTACTAGAAGAATAATTGTCTTATGGGTTTGAAGAGCTAAAACAAGTTAATAGTAGATATGAGATAATATCCTGAGTTTAATGCATGTCATTCAGCGTTAATGCAATGCAGCCTAACTTGGTGTGAAGAGATAGGATAACGTTCAGTGAAGTTGAGAAGAGGCCGAAACTGACCTGGAAATACAATACGCTTTTAATAAAAGGTGCCTTTGATTATGTATTACTTGATATAGGAAATGACCGGAGGATTACGGCTAGAAGGTTTCTAACCGCTAGTTTTCTAGATCAGAGCTAACCTGGGTTAAACAATAACAACAAGAACGTCAACAAATACATTGAGAGTGGGGTTTGGCGTGGTTTCCAGAAATGAATACTTGCTACAGATAGCAGACGCTCTTCTCTTCACATCATACCTTGCTATCGTTATAAGAGGACCAGGACATACATCACAACTTGATCCCTTGATATATATTCACATATATTTTACATTCATATACGTTATCTGTATGTATGTATATATGTATAATCGTTTTGAGAAAGAATATGATTAATCATAAATTCTCTCATAAACTTAAGCTTTGCACTTAGAAATGTACAAGAGTAAATTGAGACAAAAGATAAAAACATAACATGAAGAAACGTAAGACAACGTAATTTAATTCTAAACATCACTCTGATTTCAGAAGAATTCAAAGAACAAGTATATACAGAATACATTAAATATATAAAAATACATAGACAAAAATAGTTAAAATAGAGTCCCTGTTTTAACTATCTTTAACTGTCCTGATTTCTTAAAAATTCCTTTCTTTCGCTTTTATTTGCCTTTCATCACTACTTCAGATCTTCAATATATTTAGATATACATGTGTTTTAATATATTTATGTCTACACCTAAAAACAATTTTTAAAAAATCTATTATATTACATATATATTTTTTTGATAAATTTATTTATAGATTTTTTTTTAATGTCTATGTACTTATATATTTTTAATGTATCATATATATACTTGTTCTTTAAATTCCTCTGAAATCGGAGTCATGTTTATGGATTAAATTACCTAGTCTTACATTTCTTAATATTATACATACACACACACATTCTCTCTCTCTCTCTCTCTATATATATATATATGACACATATAACTAAATATATGTATGTGGTGTGTGTAATCACTGTGTATCAGGACCTAAGCTACAGAAGCAACTGTTTTCTACTCGGAGTTTGAAATAAAAAACACTTAGAATAATATCTTGTTTGTTTTTCATTTATTTCTTTTACTGTTTTATACATTAATAGTACTAGAAAACTGATTTTCTTAACATTTAGGACTATGAAATACGTGTCGGACATAAAGTGACATTTACTCTGTAGTAATAATGCCGGTAATGAAGTAACAATTTACCGATAATGTGTTAAGTAAACGGTATGTCAGATAGCAAATGCAAGACAAAACATAACTTGTGTAGCAAAATATTTGAATTTACATTAATTAGAATATCTGAAATCATCAAATATATTTAGTTTGAAACCAATAACTTGGAGTAATTGATCTGCATTAAAGATATAAAGAATATGTAAATTGGTAATTTTATAAATATGAAAATAAATGAAATGTACTTCTAACGAAAAGTAGTTTTAATTCAGTTTGAGATGAGTGAATGATGTTAGAGACAAGCCATGTCTTGTGAACGTTTGTGACAAAAGATTTCGACGTTCACATAAAATTAGATTATTTATAAACAGAACATTAGGCAATTGTTTAATGATTGAATTATAATGTTGTAGTGTTAGTAGGGAAGGGTGTGGTGATGGAATTAGTGATAATGTTGATATCGTTGTGATGGTGGTGATACATGTGATGGCAATGGATGTCGTAGTGTTGATGTGAAGAAAGTCGAATCAGTGTTTGTGAATGGACGTTGCTGCTTTAAATGATAGTGTACACTGACTTGGTATTGTAAGGCCTCAAATTGTTATCAACTCACAGTGTCATCATCTGAGAGTGTTATTATAATTTTATAATTATATGTTATGTGTGTGCCTGTCTGTCTATCTGTGTGACTGTGTGTTTGTATGCATGCATGTTACATATACAACTATTCTGGGATTGAACAAATATGAAACAATAAGTGCGTGGATTCGATTCTATTCTATTCACTAATATTTTAGCTGATGTCATTGTTGAAAATCAAATATTTATCAACAGAAAATGGGATAAGTTGAGGGGAAGAAGTTTTAAATTAAGGTGTCACCCGTATGTTGAAATATGTGTTGTCTAGGGTATCAGATATGATATTGTTAATCATTCTAAAGTATGGAATTCATGACAAATACCCTGAAGTAATTAAGATGTGATAAAGAGATAATTGGAAGGAATCTCATCAATGCAGAATCGTTTCATGAAGATCATATTTCTCACATTCCTGAACTTATATCGTTGTTTCTTAGCATTGAGTAAGTCCCCGACTAACAACTCGTAGTTGTGACTATCATCAATTTTTGTATATTAAAGTCTATATCTCTATATCTTAGAACCTACCACGCTACGTTGATAGCTGCGCTGTGTGATTCGAGGAGATATTTTATTGCTATTTGTAACAAGTTTTACATTTCTTTCTCTGTAGATGGGTTGCATGTGGCAAGTGTTACTGTTTAAAATTCTTTGTGGGTTGCATTTATGAATTGGTTCTAGTTTTTAATGGAAAACAATGTCTTAGAACTTCCAGAGTTTGAAGATTTCCGGTCTATGCATCAATTCCAAAGAATATTGATTTCCTAATGTTTGCTTGGTATTCGAAATGCGAATTCTTTCTTAGATATTTGTTCAATGGCAAATATTTTTTCTAGATTGCTTTAGGCTTTTTACTTGCTATTGGATATATATATATATATATATATATATATATATATATATATAATATATATATATATATATATATATATAATCTCAAGATCATATTTTCACTATGAACCACGATCCAGTTTGTTGTTAAAGCATCTACAAACTTCGTTTCATGTTAATAGCTTTGGAGCTGTTATAGTTTTCGAATATTTATCTTGAAACTTGTATCTCCACTACTTTTAATGGCTTGTTTTTATTTTCATTTCCTTTCTCATTGTTCACATCAGCAATATTTTCTTTCATTCACCTCTCAGTATTAGATGATTCCACTAATCATATTTTTAAGTGCTACATAGCAATTTATCTTCACATGTTTCACGTTACATCGATTTTGTCTGCAAAGCATATAATTTCCCATTTAAAAACAAATTTCTCCCGTGCCCAGCATATTTTTAATCCTCTTCATTAAGTATATTTACTAGAAAACTCCTGTGCAGTAACTTCGTAAAATTGATTTTTGTAATGCACCTACGATTTTGAATAAATGTAAATGAAGAAATTTCCTAAGAATACATTACATAACAATCCCCATGGCGTTCAAAATAATTCTAAACGCCCTACTTTTCCCCAATCAGTTTGACTCTTTTCCAATTCTTCAAATATTTTGAAATATTTTAGTTCATCTTCAGATGGCAACCTTTGGAGGGTGCGTGAAATCTTTCTTCTTTTGTACTTGTGCGTGTTCGGCCGCTTAAAGCTGTCCGTTGGACGCAGTTTGCCAACTGGGTGTGCAGGTGACGAGCTTTCTTTAGGCCATCTTTTCTAGGCACCGCTCCATGTGGAGCAAACAGTGTTATCGCTAGATAAGGTTGCTTGGTCGTTAGGGATGCTGCCGAGTGATGTTGATGTCTTCAGGACAGCACCAGGCGACCGATATTCTGAACCGCCTACTTACAGGTTGGGGGCTGCTGCTTCCAGTGACATCTTCCAACTGCTGTTTTCACGCCCTTTCTATCGTTACAAAGCTTGGGGAGTTGTAATCATGGTCGTGGACAGTCCCTTCGGCCTGCGCGATGGAGTTTTAAGCTGAAGTGCAGTCTGCCTAAAACTGGCCGCCGCACACTTTACACCCGGGTTTTATCTGCAGTGAGGGAGCAAGCTGGGACGACGACACAGGAGTCCTTAGGTCGTAGGTCTTATATCAGAGGTACGATATGGTATATATAATTATATATAATTAATGCTCAACATTTCATATCATCAGAATTTACTCTAGAATCAGATACAGACGCACACACACATACATACATATACACCTACATACATTCAGATATAAATATAAACAAGCACACGCACACACACACAGTCCGTAAGTTGATATTTGATCATATTAACATATTTAAATTTATTAATATTGAATATAGGTTTTCATATAATAATTTTATTCAAAATGGCTTGTGGGAATATGAAGATTGATGTAGGGAAAAAGCATACATTAAAATATCTATGAATATAGGCGACCTTTAAGTAGTGCGCGGAAAAGTGGGAAGAAGGACAACTAACAACTTTACCATTGTTTTTCTGTGATTCAATTGATGAAGACAAGTTGAAATCTCTTGGATGCAATATATAATGAAAGTGATGTGTACATTTCATTAGATGTGACAGAATCAATTCAGATTTAACTGAGTGCATATGAAAATCGATAATATATTATTCAATTTTTAACTCTGTTCCATTATTGCAAGAAATACTCTCACTTTCACGTGGCTCAGAAATTCAATGTATAAATAAAAATAGTATACACTATTTCAAGGTTTGGCTCACTTTCCGACAATTTCGATCGCCACCTGTTATTGAGACTGTGAAAGTGGTTAAGGGAGGTAATTTCAATTGACCAAGACAGAGCGTAATTTAAAGTTTCTAAAGTTTCTCGTCTATTAGTCGAAACTTAGTCGGTTTCATATCTAGAGTGCATTAACAAGAGAATCTTTGTGACATTCGAATAGTCAATGTGAATTATTTTACTAAGTCTTGCACTGTTTCCATTTCCGTTGAATATAAATTCCAAAGACTGATTGATATTCTGAAGATAAAATTCCTTCCGAGACTGAATTTAATGCTTGTGCAGCTGTATGTGTTTCTACTTAGGTAAGATTACTAAAGCACAATGAAATTTCCTTCATTAATCAATATGTAGATACACAAAGTATACACTACTGGAAGCATTCTTAGCGAAAGCAAATTCTGTGCTACCCTATTTTCCAAATTATAATATAACCAAACAATGTTTGCCATTATGCCGCTGTACATTCCGAACTGAAGGCTTTGCTAGAAATCGTAAAAAGAAGGATATTCATAATATTGTTTATGCGTTGGTCTCTAGACAAGTAGAAGTAACAGAAATGGACTAAAGAAAAATCAAAGATTATGTTTGCCTGCTAAAAATCATTTTTATAGTCACAAATAATTACAAAGGTACCATAATGACCAAACGAAAAAACAAAAATAAGGCAGTAGATTTGATCACATCAATCCTTGCATATAATTCTTAACAAATGTGAGTATTTAATATTTTTCGCAGCCCATTTACAGAAACTACAATGCGTCAAAATATTGTTCTCATTTAATGCTGAAAGCTTTCCAACGCTGTCAACCCCTCAAACATTTTCATCCCGTAGAAACCTGATTACTGAACGTTAACCTTCTTCAGAAATTCAGAGGCAAACCAAACATTGATCAACCATGGCTAACGAAATACCAACAGTTGAGGTTTCTTGTTCAAGCTTACACCAAACTGACGAGAATGGGATTTGGTCTAGTGAAGATTCGTTCAACTGATATTCCCGCCAATAGGAAAAATTTTTTTGCGGTTAATATTGTGAACTCGAATTCGCAGTAAAAGAATCCCCTCCCCCACCAAGTTATCATGAAAGACGACCCAATTCAGAATCACGGGAATACAAAAGAAGTTAGTTAACCATACGCTGTACGTGAGGTTATGTGTGGAATAATCTGTTCTGTATGTTGGAAATTTATCAATCATAATTTAACATAAAGATTTGTGCTAATTTGTTATAGTCATTTGTTTCACCGTTTTTTTGTATATACATTATTTTTTACATATATTTATCGATCTCTGTTTTTAGTTAATAATCAATTTATCCACCAGATTACAATTTCCTTAATTTTTGAAAAAAAAAATTAAATCTCCAGATGAAAGCGAATAATAAAGTAATAAACTAATGTTTTCGTAAAGTAACAATTTGCTGTCAGACTCGGCCAACAGTCGGGGAATTTGGATCGTGTAATATATCCCAGGTACCCGAGTTCAAATCCAGATAAATTCAACTTTACTTTTCAGAGTTCGATCGATATAGTACCAGTGAGGAGTTGAGGTGATTGTTATATTTTGAAATTGGCACTTTGCGCTGTGAGGCGTGACATGCAAGATCATGTCCAGGCCCCCTTCCTAGAGTAAGGGTCACTGGGGATTGTCTTCTACGAATCTTCTCACTAGATAGAGTGGAGAGAATAGGGACTGACCGCCGCTTTTCATAGGAAAAAGAGCCATGGTATTGTACTGGATGTGTCCAAGGACGAGATGAGATCGGTCAAAGCACGGAATGGAAATATAGAAATAAAGACAATCTCTCTCTAGAATGATTTTAATAGTATGCATGTTCGGAAATCATCCATTACATGGAGAGAGATGATAGCTGAGGAAGAATGATAAAGAGAGCTGAGAAGTAACAACCACGGCAAAAAATCTATTCGTTTACAATAAATAAATAAATAAATAAATAAACTACCTGATTATCTTTATTGGAGTAGAAAGATGGATGCAGACTGGTGGGAATTGCATGAAATTACTAATTCCTTTCAGCTGTCACACAGAAGGTGACATCAATTTACTATCTCTCGCAGAAGAAATCTTTCACGTTTTACAAAATCAATTTATATAGTGATATGACATCATTAAAATGCCTTCCAGGGTAACAGAGAGAGATAGAGATAGAGACAGAGGACGCAAATGCATTTAAAATTGCATATCTTCACAGAAAAAAAAATCACTTAACGAGAAACTAATAATGTTAAGAGAAATTTTAGATGTATTTGTATAGGACGATATGGAAAGTTAGGTATGGAGTCTCTCCAGATACGACAGTTGTACAGTTGATTTGACGCCTATCACAATGAGTTGAAAGCTAATTAGTCAATATTGCAGATAAACAGTTCCAAGGTGACATTTCTTTATTTCTTAATTACTAATGTTATTTCTTTAATCATTCTTGAAATGTATATGTGCAAAATACTATCAAATGCCGTTGTCAGTGTGAGAAGGGCTCCAATAGTGAAAAGGCACAAATAGGGAGACATAAATCTTCTCCTAAACAGTCAGAGACACACATATATAGAAAGGCATGTGCGTATATAAGTATGAAAGTATATATAGATATGTTGTGTATACATATGTAGTTATACATACATTCATAAAAATGCATATGTATACATGTAAATGTACACGCACACACATATCCATACATCTACATAAAACGTAGATACATGTGAATAAGCGTAAGCATGTGTGTGTGTGTGGGGGGGGGGTTCTCCGCCTGTTTAAATGAAATGAAAAGTCAACTTATGAGTAGGTGACTAAGTTCCTGACCAAGAGGCCGCGGGTTCAGTTCGAGATGCGGGAAATTCGTAGTTTCATATATATATATATATATATATATATATATATATATATATATATATATATATATATATATATATGGGAAAGAATGCTTGAATGAAAGAACTTGCAGAAGATGGTTTTCAAAATTCAGAAGTGGTCATTTCAGCCTTGAAGATGAAGATCGAATAGGACGTCCAGCTGAGTTTGATAATAAGCTTCTTGAGGCATCACTTGAAGAAAATCCTGCATTATCAGTTGAATAATTTGCAATAAAGCTTAGTTCAAACCACACAACTGTTCATCCTCAACTTCAACAACTTGGAAAGACTCCTAAACTTGGAAAACGGGTGCCTCATGAATTGTCTGAAAGCAACTGCAAATCCCGAGTTGACATCTGCTCTTCTGTCCATTCTCGTGAACTGATTTCACCTTTTTTGGATAGACTTGTGACTGGTGACTAAAAATGAAAATTCTATCTGGTGGTATTGCAAAGGTATAACTCACTTTGAATTGTTACCACCTAATGCAACAATCAATGCTCAAGTCTACTGTCAGCAATTAGAGCGTTTGAACCAAGCTTTGAAGAAAAAAAGACCCGCTTTAAGTGAATCGAAAAGGAGTGATGTTTCATCAGGACAAACCGTGACCCCACACTGCAAAGATCAGTTCACAGAAGATCGAAGAGCTTTGCTGGGAAAAAATTCCTCACTCCACATATTCTGCCGACCTTGCTTCTTCAGACTACCATTTGTTTCGTAGTTTACAGAAATATTTGTGGAACATAAATTTCGCAAGCCAGGAGGAAGTTGAAACTGACATTTCTGAGTTCTTCACTTTGAAACCAAAAGTGTTTTACATTGATGGGATTAAAAAGCTTGTAAATAGATAATCAGGGAAAGTACATTGATGATTAAATTTCAATTAAATATAACATTTGATCTCTTGTTTTCTTTATTCAAAATTCAGACAGATCTTATGGGATGACCTGATACATAGATATGTGTGTGTGTGTATGTGTGTGTGTGTTAGTCATTGGCGACGGAAGCAGCATTGGTAGCGATCAGCAATCTTTGTATCCTACTAAACATGAATGTAATGTAAAAGATCTTAATAACGTGATATTCGTCATGACAAAGTAGCTAGTAGAGATTTATCGTGCTAAAAAGCTGTTTATGTGTGTATGTGGGAGGGGGTAATTATTTATTAGCGATAGAAGTAGGAGTATCGTTTACTTTTGATCAATATATCGTTCGCTGATGTTATTCTGTTATGTTTATATTATGTGAAAGTGTTTACATACAAAAATTTGGTAAATAATATTCAAATCTCCAAGTGACATCGAGTCGCCATCCTAGCTTAACTCAGGCTGTTTAATGTCGTGTGCAAATCTCGTTGAGGAAAATGCTCTCGTATATCATACGATATTATGATTCACATTTATAGATTTCAAGGTAACATACAGAATATTAATTGAAATATTTATCGATATTTTGAAATACTTCAGAGAAGACGTTTATGTAAAACAAAAAAAGAAAATCCATAAACAGGAGTTAAGGTATTTAGTTATTGCATCTGTAAATCCGGTAACAGATGGATATTTAGTGGGCAAAATACAGTAGACTTTAGTTTTTGAAAGCGAAGATAATATGAGAAACTGGGAGAGAATTTCAAAATCTACTGAAGTTTGAATCACTTCACGATGATCAGCTTTCGAGTCTGTGCCCCAAATTGAAAACCAGCATCTCATCCTTAATTCCTTCCTTGCTCATAAAGTTCATTTAGGACACCGACTTGGCTGACTGTCACGTAGAATATCTACTGATGATCTCCCAATACTGGAATAGCCTCCAATACCCTCAGAAGCAGTATGCATATACTTTGGACTAAAACGGTTAGGAATTAAACGTAGAATATTTTCAGTTTTAAAAGCTGAAGGTGTCAACACATTATTTGCTTGGAATATAAAGAAATATGATCCCTGGACGAGAGAAATTGGATACTAAGCGAATGAGCATTTAATCATAGGATATTGTAATGCACATTAAGAGAATTTGGCAACTAGATCTTAGTTCCACTTTCTTAATGCAAGCTTCAGGTAATATAAATAATTCCTAAAGAGGTTACCATCCAACTACAGAAAATGTTTCCTTGGAAATTTTGTCTACACTCAAGCATTCAACTGAATAACAGATTAAGATATTTTGCTCATTTACATAAAAATAAATAATTTAGATTTGATTTGAACTCACGATATGCGACTGATTTGCCTAGGCTTTATACACGAGTCTATCTCGTCTTTAACTAGTGATACCTGCTGAGTATATGAAACGTGTGCTGCTAGATAATGTGTGAAGCTAATTAGTGGCTTACTGGTATAAGAAATATGTGTTATGAAAGTGGGAAGAACCCAATTAGAGAAGAATTAAATCCACAATGAGACTGGCAAAGGAAAGAAATAACTGCAGCAGTGAAATAGGATGAACTCCCGTAACTATGTAAGGCTGGAGAAGTCTCTGTGTATCTATGACGTGTTTGATGAAAGAAGGAATAGGAATGGCGAAAATACTGACGGTATTTAAATTAGTATAGCATTATTTGAAAATCAGCTTTCTCATTACAAGAATGCTGAGGAAAAGGAGAAATATTAGAACAGCAGATCTACATGAAAATAAGAAAATAATTATTTTTATTCTTACATTGTTATCATGTAACTGTCGTGTAAGAGCCTAATCAAAGTAGGTTAGCAGTATACTTCATGATGTTCACGGGAGAGACTAAACCATTGATTTATCATCTACAGTTCGCTGCATGAATACATGATTGCTATTATGGAGGAAAACCTCTGAAATCACGTGGACAGTAACATATTACTCTCAACATTCAACAAAACGTTAATATTTTCCACCAAATCTCTTCACTTTATTTGCATTGAAACAGAGGCACATATATATATATATATATATATATATATATATATATATATATATATATATATATATATATATATATATATATATATATATATGTATATATATATATATATATATACTTTCCCGTGTTGCTTTCGCTCAAGTAGCGCTCAGAACTATATATACATACGCACACAGACAGACACACACATTTATGCATATATAGATACATACACACATATGCATGTATGTATAAATATGCAAACACACATATAAATAAGTATATGTATACACATATATAAAGCGTGCGGTGAACAAATTGTCACCTAAATTACGCAAAAGTGGATTGACGCTGGCATCTCATTTTAACAGTTATATTTACTAAAAATTACATAACGATATCTTGAAATACGAAAGAGAAAATTTATTTTTAAATAATTACCATTGACTTAGATCGCAGCCACCAGACAAATTCGGGATCTTCTGCAACTCTTCTGGCTGGTCTCTTTGTTTAAGTTGGTGAATGCTGCCATAATCTTTGCCTTTAGTTCATCTTTGGTATTACAAGGAGTTCCTTTTGTTATTGTCTCGCTCTACTGCGCTCAAAATATAATAATCAAGGATGTTGCAGTCTGGGAAGTTAGGTGGCCAGATGGTAGCGGTGATGTGGTAACAGAAATTGTCTGACAGCCATGAGTGTATTCTCCTGCTTGCGTGGTATGGGGTAGAGTCCTGTTGCCAGACATGGTTTCCTCCAGCAGCCACTCTCCTCACCTAGGGCAGCACTACATCCTCCAGGCACTTGATGTAGGCCTACGTGTTGAGACGGAGACTATGTCGGAAGATGAATGGAGGAATAACGTCGCCATCACTAGTGATCACTCCAAACACCTGGATGTTTGGTTTTTATCCCTTTCGGTTTATCTCCTTAGATTGCACTGTCCTCAGATTGGCTCCAAACACTATGAAATATTCGTATTGGAGCTTCCGGCGCGAATGCCAAGCAATACAGCATGTTTCCAAGTTTCTAACAGAGTGAATTGAGTTATGGTGCTTTTTTTTGCTCACAAAAGGTGCCCAGCTGATCCTCTGTAGCCCGCAAGAAGTGCCCCTGGATTCTGAGAAGTTTCCAGTCTGGAGATGCCTGCACCCTAACCCTTCTCTACTTTTGCCTGACCCCACCTTGAGTACTATTGCCCACTGTGGTCCTCCCATACGAAGCACCTCATTATGAAAGTAAATGGCATGAAAGGCATTCACTATTGGGGTTGACTAAAAAATTCAATCTCTATTCTGTCCAACGCCGCTGGGAGCGCTACATCACTTGTATGAAGTGGAAAATATTCCATCAATATTATACAAATGATGTTGGCATCAATTTTAAAATCCACCCAAGACTTGGCCCCCGTGCTTTCCGCCGACTACAAAAATCTAACTCGGTACACATAGCAACATTACGTCACAATTACTTTAACTCAACCGATCCAGCTCTCTTTAATACCAAAATACGCCAGAACGGAAACGGATCCCATAAAATTAAAATGTTTACTGGACAAATTTCTTTACAAATTCCGGACCAACCTTCTACTCCCGGATATGTCTCCAATAATAAAAACTCTTGGCTAGAGTTGGCTATGCTGCCCCATATATGACTAAAAGACTTCACCAGGAGATGCTACTCAGTTAGGCATGGCCTGGGCCTATACTAGCCAAAACCTATCAGAGTTTTTATATATATATATATATATATATATATATATATATATATATATATATATATATATATATTTATAGCAACCTCTGCAAACATATTTTTATACCTGCATGTACAAATATTCGTTCATATATATATATATATATATATATATATATATATATATATATATATATAACATTACTGTTAACATTCAACAAAAACGTTAATATTTTCTATCAAATCTTATCTCCACTTTATTTGCACATTTGTACTTTCTCGGGTTACTTTTCGCATATATATATACATATATATATATATATATATACATATATATATATATATATATATATATATATATATATATATATATATATATATATATATATATATATATACTTGCCGTGTTAGTTTCGCTCGAGCAGCGCCCAGAACTACGTACACATATACACTTTGTATATACAGATATGAACATGCTCAAACATTCTACTAGACTCTGCTCCCCTACTGACATTACAACTTTCTGCTATAAATTAGTCTTCAAATCGGTGCACACACACGCACACACCAATACACACATAGAAGCGAACACACATGCACAAACACAGTGCAAACGTAGAGAGAGACTCACGCAAGCACAGTTATTTATATTTATACAGATACGCCGATCTCAGCTCAGAGTGTGTGTAAGTGACGCTCAAACAGACACACTCATACTCACAAAGACGCACATGTATATCGATCCAAAGAGACAGACAGACAGACAGAGACACACACACACATATCCCCACACGAGAAATATGAGTGCAACGACGAAGAATGGTCAAACAAATACACGCCAACTACGTGCACACACGCACGCAGTCAGGCGATTGAGAGGAAGCAGCAGACTCTGCAGATACGAACACACAGACACAGAAACGCAAATATACAGAAACACTAAGTCGAACAGATACGCACACACACATATACAAGTGAACGTTGCCACACGCAGAATGGTTCTGTAGTTATTTAAAAAAAGACAAAAAAACACAGACAGACAGATAGAAAGACAAACAGACATACTCATGGACATATAAGAATGCAGAGAATCAGAGAGGCACAGACACATAACAATGCACTCAGCGTATACCTGCACACACACACACACACACACACACACACACACACACACACACACACGTTCTATGGCTTGTAAATATTACGATGCCGGTTCCGCTTGTGAAATTTTCTTAATATAGTTCTCAATTATATTAAGTTATGTGAAGTAATATAGTTCTTAACTAAACTAAGTGGCTGAGTACTGTTGCGTAGATATATGCTTCCGCGTGAATATGGGCGCACGTGTGCGCCAGGCGGCTGAGCCAAGACATATTTCTGCATATAAATGTACACTGATTCAATCATACACACAATGTGTGTATGTGTGTGTATGCGTATGTTTGTTTCTCATCCTTTACCTGTTTCAATCATTTGGCTGCGGCCATGTTGGGGCATCGCCTTAATGGCTTTTAGTCGAACAAATCGACCCCGGGACAGATTTCTAAGTCGAACCGCTAGGTTACATAAACACACCTACACCAATATTCTAGCTTTGGTGGGAGACAAACAAAGACAGAAAGATGCACACATACGCAGACACACACACACAGATAAATAATACATCCATAATAAACACACACACACACACACATATAGCTATATATATATATACAGACATGACAGCTTCTTACATTTTCAGTCAACCAAATCCACTCACAAGACTTTGGCTGGCCCGTGGCTATAGTAGAAGACATTTGTCCAAGGTGCCACGCAGTGGGACTGAACCCAGAACCATATGGTGTGAAAAAGGCAAACGCACATATATCGTGCGCGCTGATATACATACACTCACACACATTTGTATGTATGTATACACGTATATGTATTTCTTTGTATATGACAGTGTAATAATGTTTGAATGTGTTTGCGAAACATACTGACATAGAGAATGACACTCACATACAACCACAAACTCCGAGACACACACACACACACACACACACACACACACACACACACACACGTGCGCGCAACCTTACTTATATTCCTATTTTAAAATACGTAAGTCTTTAGTCCGTTTCAACCGTTATCAGAATCATTTGAAGTGAACTTCTAAATTCGTTCATCAGCTTTAATCTGCGATATTCGTTGCCGCTGCTGCTACTGCTGCTACTGCTGCATCACAGGCTCTCTGCATTCGCCACTTTCTTACAAGTGCATTTCCGTTCGCCTCCATGTAACTTTCACCTTGATCCTCACTGAACACCCATTCCATCATGTGAACGTGGCAAAAGTTTCTATCCAACATTACCTGATATTATTGGAAGATGCCAGAAGCTGGTAGCAGTGAGCAGTAATGTAAGTTGAATAGATTAAATACTTGATTAATTAATCAAAGAGGATCCTTGCTCTCTATTTGCGAGTTTGTCAAGCAAATTACAGAGAGTGCACAAAATTGAAGGTAGATTTACATAGTTAATTATCAAAGAGGATCATAATTAATAATGTCATTCTGAAGAAGCTCGTTATTCTCATTAATCTCGGTTTTATCGTTATTCTTGTTAAATTCAATAACTTTCATGAAGATGGCTGTGACAGAGATGATGAGGACGGTAATAATAATAAAAATTAAAACAAAATAATAATAATAATGTTATACGTGATAGCGTTGGTAATGGTTCTGATGATCCCATTTAAAAAGAATAAATTAACAAAGATTAAGATAAATGAAAGGGATCTACTCTACATGAGTAAATATGAAAGCGATTGCTTATGATAATATTAATGGCTGCCATCGGGTCTTATGGATCGGTAGGTTGCAATTATGGCTTCCTCTAAATCACTGAAACTAAAATACACTGTTACTCAATAGCTGAGGTATCAGAGGTTTAGTGTTTTAGATAGTAACTAGTAAAAACGCGGCAAGTTGTTGCAGTTACAAACGCTCTGATTTCAAATCCTCCTCTGGGAAATTTGAATTCTTTTCGATAAATAATGTCCAGTGAAATTAAACGTTTAGAGCCTGAGACGAGATACATTGCAATGTTTGTGTCCAGGCTACAACTCTGCAGCATCGGTGGGTTTTTGCTGGAGTGAGAAGTATTTGCTCATGCTACACGCATTGGTAAATACTAGTTTTGCTTCAGTTACCATTGCACATTCAAGCAGAACATTCCAACGTCAAGAGTAATACGCGATTTACCATAAAGAAAACTCATAACGTTTTGCTCCAGTTTGCTTTCCAGAGGCCACGTTTCTGCACTAGAGAGAAAAAGTATCAAACTTGAAAAACGATTCTTCCAGTATCCATAAACTACAGAACGCAACTTCTAACTTTCAATCATAAATGGGAATAGAGAAGAAAAAAATTGTGAATAAAATATAACGTGCGTTTTTAGGAGCGAAAACACGATTTCTTGTCAAGATACCGACTGAAGTGAAAAGTTAACATTGTGAAGGCAACGAACAGGCTGAATTGTTACTATCCTGGACAAAATGCTTAGCAGCATTTCGTTCGTCTTTACGTTCTGAGTTCAAATTCTGCTGAACACTGGTGTCAATGATTTGACTTACACCTTTCCCAGCAATGCTAGTCGTGTACCAAAATTTGAAACCAACACTATGAAGCTTAGCTCAGGTCGGATAAATTAGAATTGTTTTATACACCTTCATATGACTGAGAAAATAAAATTCTTGACAATAAACAACAAGAGGATTTTAAAGACGATTTTATCCACGTATAACATACCGTGACATCTATGTTGGTAGGGTCCTAATTTAGGAAGAGAATATTTACTTCGCTATTATCAATAAATACATTCACAAATAACAGGTGTAGAATGCAAATACTGATTTTGGCTTTCTCACTCAGAATGAAGACCGGCACCGCAAACTCTTTATAGTTCCTCCAAAGCGGATACGACGAAGAAGTGGCAAAACCTTTAGATTAGAAGGCTGATATTATTGAGGGCAACGAGTAGATTCAACTAAAATCAGGCATCGAAGAACATAAGCCATTTGATATATTTCCCTATTTTCAGCTGACCTATTTATATTCACAAGGATTTGGGCAACTTGAGAATGAGAGTGATGCCATATGATTAAGCTACAAAGCACAGTATGATCGGACAAAAAAGCATGTAGATACCAGCAAAAAATTTTACCAAATAGCCATAATTTGAGGGCCACACATTAAGGACCACCGAGAGAGTTAATATGCAAAAAAGCGAAATACACAATTAAATATTTTCTTGTGTGTTCCAAAAATATATTATATCTTTTGACTCTACTCCAAGTCTATGAAACGACTAACTGTGATTGAAGAATACTTAGACAATCTGCTCCAAGAATATAATGAAGTCGAGCTGTGTCTCAAGAATATCATTTCTGACTCTGCTCCAACAACTAGAAGTATCTCACTGTGCTCAAAGAATACGGTCTGATTGTTTACTAAGAATAAACAGACCAACTGTGTTTCAGGAATCTGATATTGGAAACCATACCAAGAATGTACGTTTATAGTATAATAATCAGTGGACTGGGTCTGGTTGTATTGGTTGAAGCAATTATATTTTTCGAGATTTCGTTGTGTTTGGGGAAATGCAACCATCTTCCTCGGCAGCACAAAATATTTTTCTCTAAAATGTGATAACTGTAAAATCGACTGAGTAAACTATAATTTAGTACTTCCAGACATACAATGTACGTGCACAGACACACACGAACATATATAATTACATATGCATACATATGTGTGTGTGTGTGTGTGTGTGTGTGTGCGGTAAATGTTAATATTTTTAGACAGACAAATTTTACAACGGCTTTGCGATAATGTGTCTTCCTTGTCACTATTTTCATTATTGATGTATGTATAATACTGAAAGCGTGATAGAATATTTATTACCCACCGAAAAGAAAAACGAGCTGGTTAAATAGTTTTTGTATTAAATACTAAAAGAAAAGGAAAAGAAAATACTGTAGGAAATAAACCCTTTGAAGAATTTAATAATGGGAGTAGAACGTTGGATTTAGACTAATGGAATTTATTATAATTGAGCATTTTAGATTAAAAATTAAAATGCCTAAAATGCATATTTAGGTCTAGTAAACTGTTGAAATGACACTATATAGGTGGATATAACCACGAAGGGCTTATGTAAGCAAAATTATAAAAGAAAAAATGTACAAACACTTTATCAAATCTACTTAGAAACATCGTATCTGTCGGTATAATTGGCAAACATACTTTTAAGCGTGTCTCAATGTGGTCACTACTTACCATTTTTAAGTATTGCATTCAAATTTTGCACGTGACCAGCAATTAAGAGGGAGGGATAAATCGATTACATCGACCCCCAGTGCTCAACTGTTACTTATTTTATCGACCCCTAAATGATAGAAGACAGATTCTACCTCGGGGTAATTTGAACTCAGAACGTAAAGACGGACGAAATGACGTTAAACATTTTGCCCGGCGTGCTAAAGATTCTTCCAGCCTGCTGCTTTAACTTCTTTAGATATTAAACACATATTGCGTACATTATTTTTACAAATGTGTCTGAAAATAAGATGTGAATGTCAGGAATGGAACGTCTGTTTCACAATATTTTTTATGAAATTGATCTGGGACAAAACAGCAACGGCAATCACTAACTTCTCAGAAATGACCAGTGTCTATGATTATTATGCTTTTCTTGGACTGCTGCTCTAAAATCAGGAATATAAATTCCAAGTAGAAGAGTAGAATCTCAAGAATAGGTTCTCCAAGACTTATGAGACAGTTTTTTCTAAGGTTAAATGGAAAATAGTCATAGAGATATGGAGATGTCTAAACCCTCCATCGAATAATTCCCCGAGGAAGTAGAATATCTCAATGATCCTGGTAATGATAGAAACATGTTCTGCTTTCCTGTCATCATTCTCAGGAGAACAATTAATTGCATCGGCATTTCTTATGTAAAGACAGAGAAATACTTATATGTGTATGTATATATGTTATGCATATATGCATGTGTGTATGTATTTGTTTATGCATGTATGTATGTATGAGATACTGGAGCTACATTATTTACTTGTGAAAAATATATTCAATTATTGGCTGCAAATAAAGAAATACTTCCACAGACACGTACACAGTGTCACGAGAGTTCCATCCACCCATACTGCTGCTGCTTTGAATTTGTAAAGGAAAGTAGATTCAATTACTAAGCTATGTATAAAAACATGTCCTTTCACTTTCATTAGATAGATTTTTTATTAATACAGGGTCAGGTATTTCTTCTAACTGTATAACAAATTTGCAGTAAAGGTGTCCACATCAAGCACCGTTCCACACATTGTTGTAGTAACCAATATTATTTATGGAGTTACTTAAAAGGAATAAAAAAAAAAAAGTTTTTAGAATCATGTAAAAAGTTGTTGAATGAAGCAAATATATCTGCATGATGGCGTTGCTCAATACTAAAACACAAAGAGAGAATTTCTAAATGAATGAGAGTAGGTAAGAAAATCCGTCAAGTGTATTAACTGATTTCGTTGCTTTCCTACGACTATAGAAGAATACAGAATGAATGACGGAAGCATCCATGGACAGTTTCCGCTGAACAGTTTCCGGTAAACTGATTACGGGTTTTTGAAATTCTCAATGACACAAACCGCATGTCTTGAATAAGAATGCTCACAGAATATGCTTAGCTTCGAAACACAAATACCCGAATATGACGATAATTTACCCACATTATTATCTGTTGGGTTTTACATAAAATACTTTGACATCAGAAGTGAAAACACAGGTGCCACGATTCTTTCTCGACTGTCTGTAGATATTTCGACAGAGTAATAGAAAATTGCCCTTGTCTTGTTGCATCATTAAGGAACTTTTATGGCAGCTTTCATGTGGTTGCTTTCTGTGATATTATTAGAAAAGCAGCAAGACAGTGAGACTGGTCAATGAAAACGAAGACAACTCAAAATAACATGGTCAACCAATTAAACTGAAGAATTTCTTGAATTTCATCACTGGAGCAAATCATCAGCAATTTGAGATTTTCTAGCGATTGCAGATCCGAATTTACTCGGCTGCTGCATTATTAGGCATATTTACTGACGTGTAACTATCTCAGAATAATTTCTTTCTGAATTCTCTATTTTAGCAAGGAAAAAAAAAACGGGAAAAATTATCTGCACAAATTATCGTTACTGGAAAAGGCAACCAAAAGCAGCAGCTGAGTGGTTCCTGAATTATTCTTTACTGCTATCATCATTAGCCATAAGAAATGATTGATAAAATTACTCAAATACCATATCAATTTTTGCGAAATTGATGTGGTAACATTTTTTAACCTAATATAGGAAATGGCTGCAGAGTAAATCTAACCGCAAAATTAAGAAAAAAGGAATGTAAATATAGACATGATATAATTCAGCGCTTTTTTGCTCCACACGTAATCGAATAATAATAATAATAATAATAATAATAATGATAATAAAAACAAGAATAATTATAATAAGAATATTATTAGGACTACTAGCACTCATAATAATGATGACGATGAGGATAATAGCAATAATAATGATAACAGTAATAATAATGATAGTTGAGAAATACGCGTTATTCATTGTTTTGGAATATTCAGTTTCAGGAAATATCTTCCTTTTTAATTCAGAAGGAATTAAATAAATAAAAATCAACAAAGAAATAAAACGCAGGAATGTTTCTGATATTAAGCATGTGAGAAAAAAAAGAATTAAATGAATAAAGAATATAAGATAGAAGCTGCGCAACGAAAATCTGAGTAGAATGTATCAGTGAGAGAACGTGAATATTTTCAGCTAAGAATTTGAGAAAATCAATCAACACTTATTTCTTTAGATCATACTCTAGATAGGTGCCGTGTGGCGGCACAGCTTGACAGTATATGCACTGGTAGACGAACATGCTGAACAAGGTTTTTGCCAGTCTGCAATACTGGCCTTACGTTGTCCCTTGTTTCACACTATTATCTATTATAAGCAGAGAAAGCTATTAGTAAAGACTAGAATCTGTGTCAGCTAATGAGGCTATTCTATGGCTAGATGATAGTCTGAGGGTATGATCTGTTTCAGTACCGTAGTAAAGGAAAATCGACTTAAACAAAAATATGTGTACCTTATTCAGTATCATAAAACCAATAGCTACAAGGTATATTATAGAACTTTTCAATGTCTTTACTAATTTCAATTTATACTTGTTCGTTTTTTTTGTGTACCTATTCCTGTTTTGTAGCTGTATGCATGTACAAAGACCATTCATCATTTGTCCACGTATGGTAGATTCATCTCTCTACATATAAACAATATCAATTCGTCAAGCTAACTTGTATGTTGTCAATCCGTCTAACCATCAGTATATATATATATATATATATATATATATAGTTCATCCATTTTCCTATCTACATGATTACTCATATACTTTAAACAACTATCTGTTCATCTCTGTCAATTGTCCTGATACCGTCATCTCTTTCTCTCTCTCTCATATTGTCTGTCTGCTTTTCTCTCTCTCTCTTTCTCTCTCTCGTTCTATATTGTTCATGCTGTTTCTTTTCAATATTATGTTTCCTTTCAATCTTCATCAATTTCTAACTATTCCTCGGTGTATCTGCTGCGTACACCAATGGATGCTCTTTCTCTCTCTCTCACGCACACACAGGCACACACTCACTCACACACACACACACTTCTTCCCCCATTACATGTATAGCTCAAAGCTCCTATTACCTAATCAATCACTCAGGCGAGCAGCCAGCCAAAAGCATATTTTTCTTTCGTTTTTACTGGTTATTCTCAATTGTTATTGTTATTTCCTATTGGCTTTCTCTAAATATTAATGTTTTTGTTTTGGCTTATCTTACGGTCAGTAGACTTTCATATATAACCAATTCTCTGACCCCATAGATCAACATTCGTCTTATTGCACTGAGTTGTCCCTGAGGCAAATCAATCAGCATCCCCCTTAACCTTCGCATTTCATATGAAACTATTTATTTACGCTCTTTAAAAAGAAAACAAAATAACTTTATCCTCTATTTTATGAACTATCTTCCCTATGTACTCATAACACTGAAATATGTTCGGAAATATTTTTAGGATTTTTATATTTGCTTTTTGAGAAATTCTTTTCGTTTTCCTTTTTGGATGAAGAGAAAACATAACAAAAGCATTGTATGCTAATGTCAAAGAAAATCCTACATATTTTGATGTTGCCTCTGGCATTCTAGCATTTGTCTACAGATATAAAAAAAACTCTATATATGTAGGGAAAATTTGTATAATTCATTAAGAAAATATGTTATGCAAAAAACCACAATAAAATGATATAAAAAACTGCAGGGTACATTATTTGCAGGAAAACTTAAATTTATTTATTATTAACATGGATCAGTAACACAGTGAGAGAACTAGGAATTGAAATAGCTACAATATCATTTTATAGGGAATGCTGTCATTCTAGAGCTGAGATAAATAAACTGGTTGGATATCTCACAGTAGTTGCAGATAAATTTCCTGTTATTGGTGATTTTGAATGGAAGAATTAGCTAGTTGCTATACCTGGGAGTAGGCTCAACAGTATATTTGCAGACATTCATCTCATGCCTCGTACTGGTGAAATCTCGTACTTTCGTGCTCCAAATCTTCAAGAGATCTTAGCTAAAATCGAGTCGGTAAATAAACCATTATCAATTATACAATAATACTGATTTTTTATATCAGTGAGTTGTATCAATATTTGCTATAAGGTGATATCTAAATACAGAGAATTATCGGAGATTTAAGTGTGTTAGCCATGAATATTTACAGTAGTGATATGCAATGCGACCCTTTAACATGATGAGCCGACATTTTATTAACTTTACCGACCGCCTGCACGTGTTGTGGACTAATTAGTGACAATAGATTTAGATGGCTGATTTCAAAGAAATAATTACGAGATTGATTCTCAGTATAGGTACTGGTCATTAGTGGTTTGGAGTGTGTTGAACTTATAAAAGCATTCCTATTCCAAGAATATCTGCGATCGAGAATATCTTGCGATCAAAATTTAATTGGAATCAGCTGGAAAGCTGTGTATCAGCGCAGCTACTTGTTTGTGAATGAAGCAAGCAAAAAGAGTGAAACTAAGGAAAACTGGATCACTTATTAGGTTTTACATAATCACACACACAAACACACACACACACACACACATATTTTTTCTGTTGCCAAATTATCGAATGTGTAATGCGCAAAATAAATTAGATTTCATACATTCATTGAATATCATAAAATATTTATTCAAGGGAGAAATTCACCAAATTACAAGTTACTTATTAAATTGAGCGTGTGACTACACGTGCGTGTACGTGTATGTATGTATGTGTGTGCGCGCGTGTGTGCGCGTGAGCGCAACGGCTTCATCCACTTGGTACGTATTCCTAAATCATAATCTATGTTTTTTACTTAAAGGGTACGAACTAACCGTCAGTGTTCACGTTGCGCATGAGTGGTTAGTGCTACAGAATGTATCCGAGAAGTTTGCTGGGCGAAAATTGCTGTGAAAATAGAATATGATACGACGAAAGAAGTATTGTAAACCTTTTTTTATAGTAATATAAAGAAAAGCTGTTTTTTTTTTATCATTAATTATCTTGTGACTTTTTGTAACATGTAGGAAGGATGAAAAATAGAGTTATTTCGTGTCTCTACGAAATCATTTTAATAGTTTTTGTTGATTCCTAAATTAAAAACACAAAGAAATTCCTAAATGGAGTTAACCAGTCTGCAAAGTTTGTACCATCGTTGCACATTCACAGAAAACCGATTCCACATTCATGCATCCTTTTCCTTTGGAGATTTGAGGTTAGACAGATCCCAACGCGGGATCGAGTACGGCCACAATCTCCATGAATTATCGTCCCCAATTCTCTAGGAAATTTTAACGAGTTTTATTATCATCATCTTTCAAAATTTAATTTAATAAACCATAAAATAAATAATTACAATGTCATAGCTTGAGTATCACACCTATTTATCTCAAACAAAGCAGGGAAAGAGACAAAAAACAGTAGAGCGAGATATGAATCTAGTTGACTGATGTGGATCATTTACAAGACAAACGGATATAAATCACAGAATGATTAGCGAGTTCTTTGAATATATCGATCTTGAATGACAGCTGAATATTCACCACAAGAGTATTTCAATATCTTGGGACAGAGATATTACCATATTTTCCACTCAACAAAAATATTCATTGAAGAGTTACTGATTCCGAAATTTATTCGTTTGCTATGTGTGTGTGTGTGTGTGTGTGTGAGTGAGAGAGAGACAGTATACATACAGACATATATATATACATGTATACTCATATTTAGGAATATGTATGTATCCATACGCAAACATATATATAGAGAGATAGATAAATAGATAGATGCACAGAAATATATTAAATATATAATTTATCTCGTTGTTATTGATATTATAAACTCACACTAAGCGTGTATAATTCCAATATTTATAGTTACCTTATGATTAGAATGGTCAATATCTGGTTCTCATCATATTCCCAGATATAGATTAAAAGTAGTTTCATAAATAAGAATCAAAACTGTATTTATTATTAATATTAATAAAATGCGCGCACGCACACACACGCACATATACACTAACATATATATATATATATATATATATATATATAGACATCCATACATTTATTACGTATGAACGTTATGACTAAACTGTAAGATATTGCTTTCAAATTTTGGCTCAACTGTTATTTATTTTATCAACCCCGACAGGACGAAAGGCAATGTCAACTACGCCAGAATTTGAAATCAGAATAGAATGACAGCCGAAACGCTGGTAAGCGTTTTGAAATCACTAACACGTAGTGTGGATGGGTGGTGGGGATGGCTGTATCAATGATGAGAGAAGGTGGATAGGAAGAAGATAGGGAGTAGATGTCAGAGGAAGAGAGGAGAGGTGGGTAGGTGTGAAGAGAGGAAGTAGGAGTCAGATGAGGAGAGGAGAGTAGGGACAAGTGCAGCAGCGTGGGCGGGTGCAGGGGAATGAACCAGGTTGGGAAGTGGGGTTAGGGAAGAAACTGTGGATCAGGAGGTCATGCCGTTGTGGGCTCGGTTGAAGTAGGGAAGGGGTAGTTTGGGTAAGATGTGTGAGGTGGACGGGTCGGGCTAGAGCCGCAGGAAGGCTAGGATGATGACTGGTTGGAGAGCAAAGTGGAGTGGTGGTAGGTGAAGGTACTTGAACTAAAACTGCTGCAGGATCTCCTCACTTGTCAAATGTGTCTGTGTATTCAGATTTGGTCAAGAATGCCCAACTGCAAGATCATTTCCACTACTGGGTCCGGAGTAATTTACTTTGACGTTTGTTACAAACATTGGAGTGAAAAGCCTAAACCTGTCGAAGTAATCTCTTGTTTGAGGCTAAAAGCCGAATCACTGCGCAAAGCTACTTCATTGCTACATTCGCATATTCTTTAATTTATTGGTTTCCTTTATAAATCTGCAGCTATTCTTGTCCACATGATTCAGTGTTTGATTATGGTGGGCCATATCGATGTCGGGAATTATTTTGATCCTGTATTTACTTTATCGATATCTATGTTACATTTCACACACAACACCGTTTTAAACTGACGTTTTGTGTTGCACATGTAAACTCACACACACACACACACACACACACACACACACGCTCATGAGCAAACGGGTAAACGCCTACGTGTTAGTGTTTTCACAATATTTATCCATAAAAATTAATTACCTCTATTTACGAAATCCTAAGTACTATTATTTTCTAGACATATTGGTGATTCCTGGTTTATTTTAGCAATAGTTTTATTCTACTACCATTTATACACCCTGGAACCCCCATATAAAGAGATAACCCGCAAATTATTTTTCGGGCTCATTTGCCTGTTCACTCTTCTGCCTATCGACTTCAAGCTTCCAATGCAAAATGGTATGACTAATACATTGAGCCTTCTGGCCTCATGTCGAGGCTCCATTTTTTCCTCTTCCTTCTTCCCTTCATTTATTATTTATGTTTATTTTTGTATTTGTATTCAGTCTGATGAAGCTCAAAGGTGGCGAATATTATTTTCAGAATTTTCTATGTAGGCAATGATTGACATCGGCAACCGAAACGGCCGTAAGAAATGTTATGTAATGTTAAATTTTGGATTACAAAATAATTAACCGATGTTCGTTAATTTATTTGTTTGTTGACTTGATGTTTTCTGCTTTATGTATATATATATATATATATATATATATATATATATATATATATTTGTGAATTAAGGCTACCATTGGTAAAAACAAAAAGTAGGATAATAGCTTAGTGTCTTAATTTTTCAAGCCGATCACATGATTGACGTTACTCATGAGTGGCATCTTTTGGATGTTTGTCTCCCTTCGATTTGTCTTTTGGCTAAATTGTTTTGTTAAATTGTTTGCATTATTTTGCATTATTATTTTTTTTTTTTGTTCTGGATATGGTGCTTTCTCGATAAGTGGGAGATTTCGTTGTTTTGTATACTCTGAGTGCATAGGATTCTGCATGCGTGCAAATGCGTATGGGTGCATGTGGATGAGTGGGCGTGTGTTTATGCATGTATCAGTTAGTGTGTGTATGCCTGTGTGCGAGTGGAATCAGCTTCAACAGTTTATTTCGAATAAGATTTATCATCTTCACAATTGCTCTTTATCACACAAAACACTTCATTACCTGCCAACTACTGCGTTGTGAGAACACAGATTTATTTCAGAAACTGTTCATCTTTGCCCAAACGTTGGACATTAGGAACCTTAAGTATATTAATGCCTTATAAAACCACTGATATCTATCACGTGATTAATATACATATTGAAATGAAACTAAATCAAATGAAACAATTCTTCCTGAACAGAATACTACTTGAAATAAATCAATCAATCAAAGAGCAATAATTGTAAAGTATAATTTGTTATCGAAATCAGATATATAGGAATTCTAGAGAATTTCCTATTCCCTTTGGTTTAATATTTAATTTAAGTAAAGGCCATATAATATTTGTTCATTCAGCATGGGCTCCTGCTTATGCTTGTTTAATTATTCATAAAAATGTCATTGCCATTCGGTTTAAGTAGCAGAAATTGATATTCAAGCAGAGCATAATGAAAATGGTTATTAACAGCTGGATGGAAAAAATAAAAATATAATAATCAAAAATTGGTTACGTTTACGAGATTTCAATCAGCAGTTATCATATAAGGTCGTTATTGATATACTTGAGACGTAATCAAGCACAAACAATATTACTATTGATCTGTTTTACTCGACTCCTTCTGAAGCTTAAAGGCTGAATGGTTAAGATGTTGAACGAAATTTAACAGCATTAAACATGCAGGAAGCACACAATTCCAGATACAAAGCTACGTTTAATACGTGTAAACACCATGCATACATACACGCGTATGTATGTGTTTGTATATATGTATGTATGTTTGTATGCATGCATGTATATGTATGCGAACGTTAGAAAATAATACTGGTTACATTTATACAGCAGTTACGTTAAGTATCCTTTCTATTCATAAGCATTAAGCATTACATTGAGAAGCGTGTAACTTAACGGTTAAGGTGTTGCTCTCAAGATCGCAAGTTTGTGGTTTCAATTCTTGCATCGGGCGATGCGTTGTGTTCTTCTTTTTGCCTGGCTCCATTCCACTCAGCTGGCGAAAATGAATAATACTGACACAGACGAGCGTGTTGTCCAGAGGAAGAATGAATAAATCATAAAATGTGGGGAAAGTAGCTTTGAGAGTCTATGACTCGGAAAGACATTTGTCGTTTTGAAACATTTCACCTCCATTGTAAACTGAGTGTTTATATTATGGTTTGGCGAGATGTAGGCTGGAATTCGAAAGAAAATTGCTGGGCTTCCGAGACTAGTGGGGAAAATAAAGAATTAGATGATAAAACACGTGTTGCAGATGTTTATTTAATTCGAGGTCCGACTGAAAATTATGAAGTATTCAAATCGTAACAATAGCATCGATTCCTTATATACTACAGATCACTTCAACTAATGTATCGTTTTGTAAGATAATAAAATATCGAGTATGAATCATTTACTATTTCCAGTAGGTCGAATGATCACGTAGATGCTATCTAGTTGGCTCGACCTGTAATATGTTGCTGCGGTGATTAAATATGTTGAATCATTTCAGACCAAATAACAGATCCGAATGATTACTAAAGACACACAACTGTCAGATGTTAAACGAGATTGATTAGGTCTGCGTCTTTGGGGAGAGATGCTGTCTATGGCTGCCACAGCGAAGGGAAAATGTCAAGGAGAACGGGAAATATCTGAAAGCTAATACTGTATTTACCGACATCTCATAATATTGTTACATTTAAATAATTTTACACAATTTATAAATTGAACCCATCACGTACTCACCTCTACTCTTCAAGTCAATACTTTAGTGATTCACCTCTTGCAATCCTTTGATCAATAATTCCTCTACTAAACCGCTAACTTCAGGAACTTATGAATCATTCAGTTTCCTATTACTAAGAGATTTACTTACAGAAGCCCTTCGCTCCGTATGAATGATAAACTTTTTCTCCAATGTCCTCGGAACTGAGCTGTCCTTTGTACTCTATTCTACGTGGATCCATGTCTTTTCAGCCCCGCATCAGTATCCCGCTTGCGGATATTTTTAGGGCATTCTCTATTCCGCTTCAAAAGTTAATTCATATCTTTCTCGGGGAGAAGTTCAGTCTTCTTTGAGTAAGAGACGACATTTACTTTTATTGAAATTCATGTCTGAAATCATTTAGAATTTGAAAATTATAGGTTTTTAGTTAAGAATCGTATTTTACCAATTTTCATAACCACTACCACCAGTGCTATAATTCAACACCCCTAGGGCTACTATCACTGTAATAACAAGCTGCTACACCCCTGGGTGCATCACACGCATCCCTCCATACATCCTCTCAACATATCTATATGTGCGTATCACATCTTCTGAAACCACTTCCATACAGAGTGATTAGTTACGGTCAGAAGTTCTGTGTAAGTAACTCTAATCAAAAACTTTCGGTCTTATCATTGAAGCCTAAACTCTTCAGCATGTTGTCAGATATTTCTTTGTTCAGCCACATAAAGGATCCCCATTTAAAGGCTTTTCTTGGCATCGTCCTTGTATGCCATTATTAGCTAAATTAGCAGCTGAATTATATTTATTCATTCGTTTTCTTTGGCAATTCTTCTAGCGGTTCCTTTATCTTCAAAAATGTCATTTCAGTGAATGTTTGGTAATTTTTGGTTCCTTGATAACAAAACCCTTCTGATGTTTTAACTGTACCTAGTTTTATATCATTCTGTATTGCATATGGCTGTAGTTCCATCCTAGATAATTTGTAAATATTTTCCATTTCTAGAATTTTTCCGGTTCTATTTTCTGCTAAATGTAATCCTTCTGTTTCAAATTCTCAAGAGTCATTAGTTTTCTAAATGCTGTCATTATTTTTTCATTTTCCTGGCTTGTCTTCATAATTGACTTAGCTTACAATTGAGAATATTATAACTGCAAATTAATATTGAGACAAAATATTAAAACCTAATAATCTTTTCTTTAAAATAGATTTGTTTTAAGTTTGCAGCAGCCCTTCTGTTTCTTTTCTATTCTTCTGAAAATCTCTTAATCATGTTGTGATATCTCCTTTACCATATTACTCTAGTTACAATATTATTGCGGTTAAAATGTGTGTGCACAAAACTGGTAGGTTATACGTCTGTATATTTTCGGGTTGCTTTACTCATGAGGTTTCAGACGGTTTTAACAATCAACAAGGCTTTTAAATGTGTTTATGAGATTTTTTGTTTCGTTTAGAAACATGCCTTTCATGACTGTGTGTGACTGTTCGATATTTCAGTTACACGGCTGAGTATTTATCATTTTCTGGTGGTCTCTTTTTTTTATTTTTAACGCTGCATTTTATGAGTGGCACAAGAGATGTGCTAATGGCAGAAGTATTGTAATCAAAAAAAAATCTTTAGAATATCCGTAGAAATAGCAGCTAAATCTCTCTCAAGTGAAAGAGAAAACTCCAGGAATAATATTGTCCTGCATAGATTGCGCAAGCGTTGAAATGATTATTTATAGATAAGCTGGCCTTGGGCTAAACAAATGAAACCAATAAGAATCGTTATATTGTCACTTAGTCTACCAGAAATAACAGCCAAAAAAACTTCAAAAAACTCACTGCTGTTAAAAAAAAAACGGATTTGAAAAATGTAATGAAATATAAAATTAGGAGAATGTCTGATAATTCTGATCATAAAGTTCATGCAGAATCGATCGACTGGCTAGAACTAGCAACCAAATTTTCTTCAAATCACACCTTGGACTTTAAATGATGAGACAGACATATTGAACTCTGTTCTTTACATAGCCGAAAAATAATAGGGCTGCCACGGTTGGTATGAATCATAAGTCTTTTGGCTTGCAACTGTCACGAAGTTAAATACCAACAATATCAGCAACGAAAACAATGATAACGATGATGACAAAAGGAAGATGATGCTATTACTTGGTCACGGAGATCAGTTCGTAATATTGTTTATATATTATCTATAAAATAGTTTGTGTTGTGTGTTAGTGCTGTCATATAGTAAAACAAATAAAATTGATGGGAAATGGCGGGGGGGGGGGGGAACCAAATTGAATGACAATGTGTTCCCACGTTGAGAAGAGGCTGAGAGATGGGCTTCCTTCTATCTTCACTTTTTCTTTGATGCTTTTTATTTCTGTGTGTTCTCAGTTACTATTATGTATGTGTTTATATGTGAGTTTTATATGTGTATTAAGTATATATATATACTTTATATATATATCGCATTTACGTATATATTTGGCATACAGAAATTGGTACAGAAGAAGGGAGGAACGGAAGACAGTTCTATGGATAGTGTATAATGCCAGCTTGATGACAGAGAAGAATTGGATAAAAAAATATTCACACACAGAAACACACACATGACAGACCCATATATTATTTAGATAATGGATATATTGACAGATAGACAGGCTGGAAGGGGAGATGTAGAAACAAAGAATGATAGAGAGAAAGACAGTCAATCGGGTAAAGTGGAAAGGAAAGACTGAACAATTGACAAAGGACCGGTGAGAGGGTCGGAGATGGAAACATAGTGAGATATGAGAGAGTGGAGTAGAAACGGATATAAACCGAACCAGAGTAAGAGAAGGTAGAAACATATACACATACACACTGATACAAACAGAAATAAAAAGTGAGATGAATCGCGGCGAAAGATAAATATACATAGATGGATTAATGGACAAACATCTAGACCGTTTTATAGAGAGAGAGTAATGTGTAGATGTTAGTGTGTATCTTTACGAAGAAGAGGCAAAGGCTGAGGAGGGGAGAAAGGAAAAGAAAAAGATAGGAAGAAGAGAATACTTTACCCTTCATTTATCAAATCCTTAAATTTAATCAAGAGATGCAGCTCGAAACACAAGTATAATTACAAACTGATGCATACACTGCATGCATGCATGCATATATATATATATATATATATATATATATATATATATATACATGCATGTATGTAATATACACATACAGAGAGAGGGGGAAGAGAGAGAGAGAGAGGGGGAGGAGAGAGAGAGAGACGCACACAAGGCAGATTTCCACATTGTTTTCGTCAACTAAAAACAGTGTTGGTTACTAAAGATGATCTTTGGCTAGAGAAATACAGTACGGCCTCGAATTTGAGGGGATCAAACTCACCTAACGATGTTTAATACATCGCTTAGCAGCCTTCTACTTGACCGTGATGACGTGGCCTGACCTTACTAATAGAAACCACTTTGGCACATCGTTCAATACCGACCACCTTTTATAATTCTTGAATAGTTGGCCATTTAGAAAGGAAGGATAAAAACATTCTTCTGTGCTTGTGAACCACTGTGTAATGCGGATGTATGTTACAAACTTATAATCCTTTCTAAGACAGGCACAAAGATTAAACGGATGGCGAAGGGACGGTGAGAGGGAGACTTGTCGATTTCATCTCCCCTCCTCCATCAGTGATCGATTGTTCATTATTTGTCGTCCCTGAAAGAATGAAAGGCAAGGTCGACCTTGGCTGAATTTGAACTTAAAGCGTAAAGACGCATGGAATGCTGCTAAGCATTCTGTTCGGCGTTCTAATGATTCTGTCAGTCCGCCACCTCAGTAATGATGATGATAATTCTTTCTACTAAAAGCACAAGGCGTGAAATTTTGTGGGAGGAGATCAGTCGATTAGATCGACTCCATTATGCAACTGGTACTTAATTTATCGATTCCGAAAGGATGAAGGGCAAAGTCGACCTCGGTGGTATTTGAACTCAGAACGTAGCGACCGGGGAAATACCGCTAAGCATTTCGCAGGGCGTGCTAACAATTCTGCCAATTCACAGCACTTATTTAGAAACTCACAAGCAAATTATTTTTGCCCTTGCAACGTGTTCTCGATGTGTTTCTCTAATTTTATTTGGATTGATGTTGTTTTATCTATTGCGGGAGAAAGAAAAAGAAAACCACTACTGAGTCAATAGTTCCACATTCACCGAAGAACATGCAAATACTTTGAAGCGTTCTTTTTAGGAATCGTCTTCTAAAGCCCGAAGTTGGAAATGAACAAAGGCGAGAATTGTTTCTTTGTCAAGAAAGCCTTTCCACCTGAAAATGACTTTTTTTAAAATTCCTATCACGAAAGTGGCTTTTCAAATAAAAAGGTGAGCCTGAGTTCTTAACCAAACTGTATTAAGCTGATTAAAATTGTTTTCGATATCGTTCGTACTTTTTCTTAATTATATTTAACTTGAAAATAATTATTTGAAATGTCCCGCGATCAAACACAGCAACACTTAAAAAAAATCAACACGACATCAGCAACACCTAAAACAAATCTACGAACACAACATAACATACATACTCGTTGTTTAAAGAAGAAGATCGCGTTGAAGACATTTCTATGCGCCATCTACTTGACACCTAAGATCCATTAAGGAAACTTATTTTCCAGGTTTAAATGTACGATGAACAATCCTCCTATGCATGAAATTTGCATACGACGATGCAAGGGGAACTCTGTCCATAATACTGAGAAAAAAAGAAACTTCCAAATATACTGAGTTTTATAGAGTAGAATTTTATCCTGCCAAAAACTCTGAAATTAAGTAGCAACCCATTACGATTAGCATACCTAATATCAAAACAGAAACCAGCAGACCTTATTTAATAAAAACACGACAACTGATAATGAGTGAAAAGGAAGAGAACTAGCAATACAAGCTATTTATTGGAAGTTTGTTGGGGCTCACGTTGCGGCAGAAGTTGGATGATTTATCGTGGACATTCTTCTATCGTTCAGAAATACCAAACCATACGTAGGTAAGTGAGCAACTTGCCATATATGGTTGCGATTTTATGTAATACGAACGACCCAAGGTTTAAATTGAGAACTTAATACAAAATATAACCAGTCTCCCAACTTCAGTAAACCTGGTGGAGTTTACAGTTATTCCAACAGCTCCATAAATTATAATTTAAAATATAGTAGCCGAGGTTAGTAGAACCATCTCTAAATTAACTGACAAAGAGATATCATCGACAGTGCTGGACTTCTTTATAATATGGCATTAAATAGCAATGTTTTAATGGAGAAGGCGGCGGGGAGGAGTTCCTCTCAAAATTCACTCACAGAGAATTGGGAAGAAACAGAAAAATTCCTTTAATATATACTGGTGGCAACATCTTTTTAATATAACCTGTAGCGCAATACATACTATATATGTGTATACATATATGCCTACAGACTTACATACATACGCACATACATACATTCATACTATGTCTTTTAGTGTGCACGTAATGGTGTACATGTATCAGTTTCTGAAAATATATTTTTTTTGTTTTTTTACTAGCTGGAAAATTCATAACTTTATGAGTCAAGAAACAATTCATAAACCTCAAATAAAAGAACTTACTCTAAACAACTACAAAAAATACCAAAATATAGCAATAACAAAAAACAGTAAAACAGCATCAACAACATGAAAAACCTGCGAGTAGCATATTGATATTTCTTGTATATTTAGGCCTGAAGTCACAAACAAAAGTAATAAATTTGAGTAGTATCTACTGACTGGCGCAAACCTGGAGAGAAAACGTTTACAGAAAATGACGAAGGCTTTTTTAGGTGGATGATTGTATAACAAAGAATTTATTGAAAACGAAAATCCATTATTTAATGGAAGCCGAGGCGAGTGGATTACTGAATGTGGTAATATATTTACCAAAATATCTCGCAGTATTCAGTTGCCGTCTCTTGCGTTTACTAAGTTCTAATCCATCCATGATTTATTTTAAGTCTCATTAATCCGCTGTTGTTAGTGGGCGGTTATTAAAGTTGCAGAAACGTTTGTGTAACTGAAAATACTTAATGTACTTGTTCCCACTCGCTTTGTTCTGAGTTCAAATCCCACTGAGGTGAAACTGTTTGTATTTACGGGAACAATAAAGAACCAACCAAGTCTGGGATGGATGATACTGGCGAACGTCCGCCTCTAGTGTATATTCTGAGGTCCATATATTAACGTAACAATGTAGTTTTCTGTCTATATATTTATCCATAGCACCCTTCATCAACGGTGAAGTAAAAGTATCAATGAAATTTGTGTAAGATTTACACCTCGCCTACATCTCAAACCATGAGTCTCTGGGGTTGATATAATCGACTAGTCCCCTTCCTCAAATATTTTCAAGGCCTTGTACCTAGAGTAGAAATAAGTATTCTAGTTTATCAGATTATTGCCAGGTCATACCTTGGTGTATGACGAAACGTATTACACCCGGTACACTGACGGGATTTGTCATACATTGATATAAATATAATCCATCTAAATTTAGGTTAGAATCTCGGGTTAGCCATGTCATTCTATTTCGGTTCACATACACAGATACATTCAATCGATTTCATAATTTAATTAATAGCAAATATTTGAGGAGGATATGTGAAGAGGGGGAGGGGTAAAACTAGAGAGCTACTATATCAACTAGTGATGCTAGAGGTAATAATTATGAATCTCTTAAAATATTGTCTAATGTGACACGAAATAGGAAGGACACATTGAAAACTGTCGTCCGTCACCCTAAAAACCTCGTAATAAATGAAGAGTCATCACAGATTTCGATCCTTGTGGCTGTACTACAGAAGAAGAGTAAAAACAATAAGAAACAAACATGTTGGAGTTAGGTGTCTGTCAAAGCATCCAGAACAGTAAATATAATTATTGAAAAGAAGTCCAAGGCAATCAGAATAAATTGCAGTCCAGGGATTGGAAATATTGTCTGTCAATTAATATTATGTAATATTGTTTTCACATTTTGACACACAGCCAGCAATTTGAGAAAGAATAAGCCGATTGCATCAACATCATTGCTCAATTGGTACTTACTTTATCGACCTCTCAAGGAGGAAAGGAAAAGTCTACTTATTACACAATATTGATTTTATTTTAGGCACAAGGCCAGCAAGCTCAGTTGTTGGGGTAAGTCGATTACAGCACCCCCTGTACATAACCGGTACTTATTTTATCGACCCCGAAAGGATGAAATGTATTCTTAACCACCGCGGAATTTAAACTCAAAACGTAAAGACGGACGAAATGTTAAGTGTTTTGTCCGGCGTATTAACGATTCTACTAGGTTCCTCTCCTTACTCATTACATAATATTGAAATGAAGAGCGTTGTTCCTTAAATAATAAATGCACAGATTTGTGGGTATTTACTAAGGTGTTTGACTTGAAGGTTAAGTAGTATATTCTTATTAAGACATGGTTTGTCTAATGCAAATTACGATTTTACCCATAAAAAGAGCCTGCAGAAAAGTCGGTGCCATCTTGCCAAATTTAGCAAACAGTTGGAGAGTATGGATTTGCATGAACATAAGTGCTAGCCATTATTCATGACTTATTCGTGATTTTAAAGAAGATATCATTTATTTGGATAGAAACACGGTGATCGATAGTTACATGATCACTTCATCGTATTGAAACCAATTTATCATGTATCTTGATATATCGCTATTGATTGCAATGGGCTGCATACGCTAGCAGAGGTCTCTCTTGTACATATAGCCTAGAAGATATACTCCATCAACTATCATTTTCATCTACAATTATTTGCAGACATTCACGAGAACGTACATAAACACACATAAACTCACACAAACGGCCTACGTGTGCATACACACACACGTAGACACACTTGAGCTCATTTTCATCACAAAATAACGCACACTCCCCTACACTCAAATGTATATCTTTTGACACGTGCACCAATGTACAGACAGCAACACACATAAACATTCACACAAATACACGTTCACATGCAACACAATCTATAAACATGCACATGCAAACGTACCTAACATGTATATAGTTATACAACACACCCATTCACGGCCGTACATACTCAGAAATAAAGACATAGTTATGCGCACATTCACATGTAAAGATCGATCACCGACGTTGAAAGGACTACATCGTAAAGGTTAGCCAATCTCTTTAGAGTAAGTAAACTCGTTATTATATGCGCCACCATTCACTGAATCACGTCAAATTACTAATCCCACATGCAAACATATTAAACGAAATCCAGAAGAAAATAATAATAAAAATAATCTTCATGAAGTTTCAAAACATTCTCCAGCAACTGACCCACTGCCTAGTCTCAGTTTCATTCCTTTCACCATTTAAATGGCTTCTGCTACTTAGAGATGACTGTTGGCACAAGGCCAATAATTTCGGGGGAACACTCCATTTTACTACCCCATCTGTGAGACATATTTTATCCAAACCAAAAGGCTCAGCACTACGACTTCACCAAAAATTTTCTCCGGAAGACATCGGTTTCTTGGAGCACTCAGACTCTATTCGTGTCTTTCCAGAAAAAAAAATGATGCGTTACAGTTAAAGTGGGACATTTGCATAAATTATCCGACTGATTTTAAAAGTCTGGTGTATTGAAGAAATCACTCACCTTTCTCCAGAAAATATCAATATTCGGAGAGGCACACACGCACACACTTTCGCATCCGCATTCCTTTTCTCAAAAACACTTCATTTAATTACGTACATTAGTAGACAGATTTTAAGGACTAAATTTAAATATTTTAAAAATAAATTTACAGTAGGAAGACGATCTGGAGCTTAGATTATGCAGAAGACCATTATACTCAGAAGTATGCTATACTGAAAAAGAACAGAAGAGTTATGATGAACGTCACCGAAGTAACAGAACTAAATATAGCTTGTCCACACATCTATCTAAAAAAAAAATGATCTGATTATCAAAGCAATAAAGCATAAGAATGTGTACAGAGTATTTAAAACCATAAAGTCAAATAAACAGGCGATAATCCAACCAACTATCATTGAGCGATTGTAAATTGCGATGTAGAAACTTGGTTCTTAAGCTGAGAGTAAAAGCATGTTTAATTGATACAACAATAATCAATGAGGAACCCTTCCATACAAAGTATGATATAATAAAAAGAGGTACCAAACTGCAGGAGTCACCGAAAATGAGAATTGCAAAATCCTGGGGGATGTAATGCTCCATTGCGATCACTGACCAGACATAGGAAACCGGACATTGTTGTGGTGAAAATAAAGTGTGCCCAGTAGAATTGTTGCAGAAGTTTTGCCTCCTTGGCATGAACAGACTAATCAGGAAAGTAATAGAAAGATGAAAAGAACAGAGAACATGGTACCATAAGGCTGCAGGTAACAAGATTGCTACGCATGCCAGACTGCAGGAGTTACAACGAAGCAGAAGAAGTAGTAGTAGAAGGAGAAGAAGAAGAGAATGGCTTTTGCATTTGGCACAGGTCCAGACATTTTGAGGAAAAGGGAAAAGTCGATGTCTTTGACCCGAGTATTTGAGTGGGGAATTTGAACTCAGAACGTAGACGGAACAAATACCGTAAAGTATTGTGTGCTACGCTTTAACACTTGCTGTTATAATTTGAATATATATATTTTTTTCAATATATATTCCTGAATCAGAAGCAATAACTGCCTGACAGACAATAATTTCAGTGAAGAACATCCACTAGACAACATCTAGTTTACTACTTTTTTGAAAATATTTGTTTTAATGAGCCATAGACCTATATTTGAACAAACAGAACACCAAACAACACACTTCAGTACCACCACCATCATCATCAACATCATGGTCGTAGTCGTTATGGACTTCTTCATTATTACTCTCATTGAATATTTCAACAGTCCTCCATCGTTCTTTGTCTCATTTTCGTTCTGCATGCTTTTCATACAAACATCGTATTAATTTATTCCTTGCCAGAGTACTTCATTTAGAAGTTTTGTTAGAATTCACAATAGGTGTTGTCATGATTTCGAAAACACATATTTAGACATTTTATTTTCTTCTTTCTAAGAAGACATATTCTCTCTTAAATTAAGACATTGTTATGTTTTCAAAGATTTAAAAAAAATAAAAGAATAGCAGAATTTATGTTTAAATATTTTGATTTTTTTTTCTCACTTTAACAATAAAAGTATAAGTGTAAATTTATTCTAATTATGTATGGCTCTTGTTTTTTCTCAGGAAATTTAAAAATATCCATAAGAACTTTGTCGATACTGTAAAAATTATTACACACAATATTTGACTGAAAGTAGTTATCTATTTCCAATAAAATATCAAAAGAAGAAATAAGACATTTCTCTAGGAAAGAGCAAAAAAAAAAAAAAAAAAAAGGATACAATATAACAAAAATCAAATAAAACAGATTGCGATTTTTGCAATGGTGAATTCCATAACGCTCATAAAAACAAAGATTTACACCCCCATACACACGCATACATATACATGCAGTTATATATAAAATATATGTATTCTATAAACATCATACATCCATACACTTGTATGCATATTTGCATATATACATAGGTATATATTTTTTTTACGTATGCGTATATATATATATATATATATATATATATATATATATGTATATATATATATATATGTATATATATATATATATATATGTACATATATACGCGTTTATTATATGTAAGTAAATATATTTTATATAAAACTCCCAATTTAATCATATTACATCATGTCTGTGAATATTTGAAAATATTATTTTCTTACGACAAATTTGGAAATAAATCAATTGTGTTTATTGTTTATCAGATTAACAAAGATTGATTATTGATTTTGAAGATATGTTATATGGTGGATATATCATTGCTTTTATTATTCACCACAAACATTCCGGCAAAATTACTTTAAGAAGATAGTTTTCTTTCCAATATTGCAAGTTATGGAGAAATGCTAAATCAAACCCTACCAATGATTATTCAAATATATCAAGAAATTCCGAAATGTATTCTATTTCGTTGTTACATTTCCTCTTTATAGCCTTTCATAGAATTGATAATTTTCATTGTATTTGAATTATAGGTAGGCTGTTATGCTACCGGACAGTTGTTAGAAAGAAGTCAGAGATTCTGAGCAGGAAATTCACTGAGGCATTAACAGGCGATACGTGACTGTTGTCACGCAACACTATTTTATGGAAACACTATGCATTCTGCCTCGTTGTGGAGTAATACACTATCTTGTCTTCTGTATATCCCTCATACTACCAATGAACCTATCTATCCATGTATATATATATATATATATATATATATATATATATATATACAAGTTATATATACGTGTGTGTATGTCTACACACACACACACATAGATATATTAGATCCACTTATTAAAATAATGCAACCAACTACAATGATCAAATTGTAACTGGTTTGGAATCATCACGCTGCTTGTATTTTAGTTCAACTGTTAGTTGCAGCTTGTAAAATAAATATATACTGTGGAACACAATATAGCGCTTTTATGATTCACTGACCTGTGAAATAAGTGCTTTACATAGATTGCCAAAATGAAGCTATACTTTTTACATTTTGGGCTAATTTCTACACATAATTGATAAAAGTCCAATAACTGACATTCTTGTTGAGATTTTTTTTTATTAGTACATGAATGAAATGTCATACTATGTGAATAACGTTACAATACTGCATGCAAGGCATGTATAAGAAGTAAACGTATGCACAAGACCAAGTTATATGCATTGTTACACAAGGTAATAATTATTCAAAATAGGATAGGTTCAATATTATTAAGCGTAACGTATTTATTGAAACTTTGTCATAAACGTAAACGTTATTTTATTTGCTTGAAGGAACATTTAACGTAATCTAACGTATTATTGTCAGCAGAGTTTTCTTTTTTCTGCATAATAGTATCAGTCAAGTTGTGATTCAGACATCAAATGGGTGATTAGAAAATGAATATTAGTTTCGAAAGCCGGTTCATCTTTTAACGAAAATAAGTGATTATCAGGTTCATCTTGTTCCCTTCAAATTTCAGTGAACGATTTCTAAGTCAGAATGACCGCTTGATAGAAGCACGAATAATAAACTTTTACTTGTCAACATTTGAAGAATTAAGGTTTGTGCTGATCCTTACTAGAATCGCTTGTATACTTCCTCAGTTGTTACAATAAGAAAAACTTGGATCCAACATTTGGCTCATTATGCTGTAGTAATACATAATACTAAGTCAATCACTTGATACAGAGATTATTGAAAGCGATTCTAATCGTAAGATTTTAGTTTCCAAAGAGCATAATTTTTAGCTTTCTAATACAACCAAGAATTTTTATAATGTTGCTAACATTCTACTGTAAGGAAAGAGAAACGAGATTGAAACCGTAATACAGAATACAGAGAAACAACGCTGATTTTGAAAACTATCGGAATTGTATCATCTTTAATTCACTTATTGAGACATTAGTTATGTAACTAAAGTCCTCACAGAGCTATTCTGTCTATTATTAACACTGCATTTGTGTTGATGTTGTATGTATACATTTGTAAGTTAAATAATACATAGCACTGCTAAATATTTCCCCATTTTTAAGTTGTGTTATAATAGAATGTCTTAGGTATTTGAAGATCAGTTAGTGTGATCAACAAGAGGTCATCAATAACATTGTGTAATACCATTTTGTCCGTGGGAAACAACTGTTATTTCATATTTACATTCGCCTAGAAAGTATGAAAAATGGTTAATATTTCCTTCAAACTTTGCTTTTGTCACATTTATTCAAACCAAGAAGAATCTCTCTCAACACATGGCTATAACGCTCCTGCACTACTCCTGCTCATGACAACAGATGCACATATAGTTAGCCACTAAGGGACATGATGAACCTGTTAAGGTCAAGCAAATCTATGGTATTGGGTAGAATATTTGATATAATGATATTTCTACTTCAGCAACTCGGCGCCGAATCTGAAATGTAATGGAAAGTAGGTCAGCTTCAAAACATTGATGTCTAGGTTACAAAAGCAAAGTTTTTAAAGGAATAGTAATCGTTTCCTTTGATTTCTAGAGAGAAGCAGACATTTACTGACCAAAAGCAAATAAAATTTGTTACACAGCGTAATCAGTGACAACCATCGCCTAAATGATAAAATAGCCGACGGACTGATATTTCTATTCAATCGCATTAGAATTACTGTTTGAGCAATATTCTGTTGCATTTATACCAAATACGTGGTTACATGGTTGTTGAAATCAACGCAACCTTGAAAGAAGATAAAATTTTATAGAGTTAAATTGCAGTTGGGTAAATCAACTTGGAAGTTTTAATGTCTAAACAAAAACTGTAATACGACTTGTGCACATATAAATACTTATTCTGAATCTTGGTTGGAATAACTATTGGTTGAGTATTAATTTCCATTTGCTTATTTTATGGTTTTTGAAGCAACAATGACACCAAGAACTGTGAACATGTCACCTCCTGCTAAATTTCAGGTTATAATTACAATAGGAGAGGCATAAATTTGGCAATTAATGTCTAAGATATATTCTGTTGTACTTGTACTCGATATCTACATTGCTATATTGTTGTTACAATTACTATGAAATAATTTTTCTTATTATCTAGTTTCTTTAATTTCACATGCATTCAATTCGTATGCAGTGTATACATAAGAATCAACGGAACTAAATTAGCCATTGATATTAGCAGACATTTCCGTTTCTACCATGTGAATTCTTACTAGAATTTACCAGCATTGCCCCTGCAATCAAAGTCACCGAAATAAAAGCAGATATGAGAGTAAAATCTTAACTTGAATAAAGGAGACTATATTGTATAATATAGTTCAGCATATGTCTGAAATATAAGACAGGGCGGTCACTGATGGAACTTTAATATTGATTATTTAAGACGCGGAATTGTTTGGACTGCAGAACGTTCAGGAATGTGTCATTTATTAGTTTCCGTTTTCTGGTCTCTGATTTCTAATTCTACCGAGATCTACTTTCTCATTCACCGAAAATATATCACGAGTAACATACTGCGTCGATCCTTCTTTCTGTTACATTTACATAGCATAGTAAAACATAAGACCATTCTCAATATTTCTCACTCCATATATGGAAAAAGTTCGAGTTAGTGGCTAACCAGCTCTGGTAGAGAATAGGAAAAAATCTTAAGAACGGTTTCCAAGGTAGTTCCAAAACCAACATCTGTATATATATATATATATATATATATATATATATATATATATATATATATATATATACACCCACACAAGTATGTATGTATGTATATATATATGTATATATATATATATATATATATATATACACACACACATGCATGTATGTATATACACATGTATGTATATATACATATATGTATGTATATATACCTATATGCATGTATGCATATATATGCCTATGTGTGTATATACACATATGTGTGTGCATATATGTATGTATGCACTTACAACACTTAGAGCCGTGTTATTTGTAATAGAGCCTCATAACTCATATTTTGTAACGTGTCTACAAAACGTATTTCACTAGATATCGGTTACAAATTCATAGCTGTAAATATATCTATATCACCACGCCATTTGGATATCATCAAAGAAGAAGAATAATTAGCAACGGGATTAATTGTTGAGAAATACAATATAATCATCGTAAAAATCATACCAATTTTCCCAAGGACCATTGTTGGTAGATTTATGCATGCAAACATTTCCATATGGTTGTGTGTGTGTGTGTATATATATATATATATATATATATATATATATATATATAAATTTTATCCATTATCTCCTTTTCTTTACTTTTATTTAGGTTTTGGCTTTTGCAGATTAGATTTTTTTCTGTATCGATTAACTTTATTGATTGAATAGTTTATCATTAAACATCAAATTTGCTGTTTTACAAATAATCTTTGCCACTGATTAGCAAATTTACAACAAAACAAAAATAAAAGCACAAAATGAGAAGAAAAACAAACAAATGAAACAAAATATAAAATGAACAGATTAATAAAAACAAGTAAAGGAAAACTACCGAAGTAAAGAGAAGGCAAACATTAACGTTCGAGGATAAGTAAACACGCATAAAGAACGAACAAAAGCAGTGCATGATGGGAAAAGAAGAAAAGCTTGAAATGAAGAAGTGAAGGACATAGTAATGCGCTGTGGGGGGGAGGTTGGTGATGGAATTAGTGTCTGGCTGAAGGGTTTTGTAATCAATAGTTTTCTCATTGTAATTTATGTAGGAAATGAAAGATGAAAGCTAGAAGCGGGGTTACAATTGGCATCAGCAAATGTAGCATTAAATAATGGAAACAACTAAAGCACGAAAACAAGCAACAATAATGAAATAACCAACGAAAATATAATATTAAAAAAATGTACAGAAAGGAAGGAAAAGAAAACGTGAAAAGAAGAAGTGAAACAGGATGAAGAAGAAGAAATGAAGTTCTATAAAACGAAATATGAAGGACGTGGGGTCGGCGGGATTTCTGTGTCAGTGAAGTATAGTGAGTTTATATGTTATTATAGGATATATTAGTACTGGGTAGAGATAAAATATTGAACAATACATCTCGAGGCCTTCCAGAAATAAGAGAAAACTAGAAGCATAAACAAATATACGTCCATATATATATTGTTTTGTTTTCGTTTTATTGTTTGCGTCTCTGCAGATGCTGCTGTTTGGTGGGTGATTGCATAAGTGAATTATTCATTGTATAGTTTCCGTCTTCCATTTTGTTTTGCTGTTGTTATTGTCACGGTGGCTGTTGCTGTTTTCTTTATTCGACAATGTTAGTGTTATTCATTAACAGATTCCAAAGAGATAGAAATGAAAATAATTATTGATAATTATCACACTAATTTCACTTTTTTCCTCTTTCTAACTTCTTTACTTCTGTTGTGATCCACACACACACACACACACAGACACAGACACACACACACACACACACAAGTGTATACCTCCTGTTTCTCCATCTGTCCATTACTCTGCGTTTTACTATTTCCCCAACAATTTAAAAAGTTAAATTCGTTTTACTTGTTCAGTATTTGTTTTTTTTCCCTATATGTAGCATCCTCACCATCACGACCATCACCATAATCTTGGATGAGCATCACCATTCTGTCATTCTTTTTTAGAGTCGTTACCATCACTCTACCCCTTCATCATAACAGCCCCCATTTCTACTCATTGCTAATGCCTGTTCCAATATTTGTTGTTATTCTTTATTTCTTGGTTGTCGTTTATTAGTCTTGTTTGTGACAAATGTGTTCTACAGAAGTATTTCTCAGTGGTAGCCATATCAGTATTTATGGCTACATCCTTTAATATATTCTTTGTAATGAGGTAGCACGTGTTTTTAAGGAGACCCGGCCGCTAGTTCATGAGTTGTAATGTTATTTTCCTGAAGATATTTGCGTTATATTGCGTTTTATAAACGATAATATCAATCACTACAGCAGCATAATCCCTGTACTGATACTTACAGTTCAATATATGTATATGTTGCTGTAGGAAAGTTCAATATTTGAACAAAACCCTATAGAGTATTGGTATTTATAGATACCAATTCAGATTCGAGCAAGACGTATATTAATAGGAATCAAACCACAGGTCACTGGATTTCTTCATTACTAATCTTACAAAACACTTGTCCCTTAATGGGAAAATTGTTAGACGCCATAGGCACCAATGTTGGATGTAAAATGTTCCCCCCACACGGACAAGTTGCGAATCAATTACCTCAGATTTTCCGGGAGAATATTTTACTGGTCATATTAGAGCAGCCAACGTTAGCTGAGGGCTGGACAATGAGCTGTAACAAACGGCAATAGCAACAGCAATAACCCCGACAACTACAACGTAAATATCTTCTCTTCAGAATATTATAGAAAACAAAAGCCACTCGTCCCTATATATAACTAAAGAAAGAAAAATCACAAATTTGCTACAAATAAGACGTCTGAAACTCGTAACGTTTCTTTTTGGCTTTATAATATAACTAGTAACTTCCGTTCGAAGAAATCGACTACAAATATGAAATTTTAATGAAATATTCTTATCTAGAAAATATTGTTTGTCTCCGAATATAAATAAAGAGAAAGATTCTAATAATAACTTATTTGAGTGGAAAACAATATTCAAATTTCTTGAATATCCCTCATAGAAAGTCTCTTTTGAACTTCATACACACTTTCTTAAACAATCTTTAAACCAAGATACGTTATTTGCTCCGATGCAAACAACTTAGAGATACATTTATTTTTTCTCATATATTTTCTTGATGTTTATCCAACTTATGAAGTTGCAGTCATTTGGATTTATTTAATACAAAATATTTATTGTATATATAATATAATTCTATGTTTATTGAACATAACCCCCTCACACATTTCAGAAAGATTTCTATTAAGCTTATTTTAATGGAGCTACAATTTTTCAAAAGTATAAATCTACATACATATATACATGCATGCATACATACATAAATAAATACGCACAAATATACACGTGTACATCCGTGTGTGTGTGTGTGTGTGTGTGTGTGTGTGTGTGTGTGTGTGTGTGTGTGTGTGTGTGTGTGTGTGTGTGTGTGTGTGTGTGTGTGTGTGTGTGTGTGTGTGTGTGTGTGTAGTGGGGTGACTGGAGAGTAATGGGCAAAATAGTCAGAGGAAGCAAAGACTGGGTGGGAGGAAGAGAAGAGGCATACATTCTTAATAACGAAGTTTATTGTTTATGCAGCATAGCAATATTATTTGCAAAACGGCATAAACAAAATTGCGACGAAACAAATAGAAAATATAGAGATGAAAGCTTTTTGTATACATACATTCAGCTCTCACCCTCTCAACTGTAATATTTGCACATGCAAACACACGCACGCACACACATGTACAGAAATATATATATATATATATATATATACATATACACACACACAGATACACTCACAGACGCACTTTCATATATTAATATATACATGTGTGCGCGTCAGTGTATGGGAAGGAAAAAAGGTTAGTGAAAGCAAATGGCAGAAAGACAGAAAGGGAGCGGATAAGCTCTGTAGCGTATTGTTAACTTGTCAGTGAATAAGGTCCTCAACCTGGCTTCAGTGAAGTTTCTTTAAACATTTCGCCTTTCATAGAAACAAAACCCACGCTTCAAAGAAGACGACGAAAACCTCTGTCATCTCTGCTGACGTCATTCAGATTTCTTGAATCGCTTCCAAATCTTGCAGAACTTTTCATCAAATTATGCATTCCTCTTGTGATGTGTCGAACTATCGTACACACACAGATATATATATATATATATATATATATATATATATATATATATATATATACACACATGCACACAGGCAGGAGTGGCTGTTTAGCAAGCAACCTGCCTACCAATCACGTGAATCCCAGTTCAGTTCCACTGCGTGGCCCCTTGGGCAAGTGTCTTTTGCTATAGCCTAGGTCCAACCAAAGCAGAAACTGAAAGAAGACCGTCGTATGTGTATATATATATATATATATATATATATATATATATATATATATATATAGACCGATGGGATGGCCATGTTTGGCGAACTTTGTGAATAATTTGCTGAATCGATGTGGTCTTTGGGTGAAAACAACAACTCTAGGTTTTCCATTTGATTCCGTTCTGGTCCTATATTTGGAATTCAAACAATGGACACCGCTACACATTTGCCCAGATTGGTAGAAATAACAACGAAATCACCTCCAGAAAGAAATTCTATCATCTTAGACAATGGAAAGATGCAGGAATTTTTTTTTTTCTGCATATAAATAAATATATAACTGGATGGCGAAAGCCGGAACGTTATTGATCATATTCCTGTCCAATTAATGATGACCACAATAACAACCACCACCACTATCATCACTACCATCAATATCACAACCCCCACCGCTGATACCACCTCCAGCACAACACCACCGCCACTCCATCATCACCATCACAACTACAACCTCCACATATATTCCGTTGATTGCGACCTTAAATTTCCTTTCATATTTCAATATGTTTCTCTTCTAATTCTCTTAACAGTTTCCTATAGACCCCTCCCCCGCTTTACTCTACTCACCCACTCCAACATTGCATATTTCTCTCACGGCCCATTTTTCTACAAAACACTGCCTCCATCAACACTCCTGGACATTCCTCCTCCACAACCTCTCATCATCATTATCTTTATCATCATCCTCATAAAACTGTCACCCTATCTACAGACACGAGAACCCTTTCTACATGCGGGCTTGTCGCCAGCAGGATATTTTTTCCGTAACCAATTACAGTAAATAGCTTCCTTACGGGTTCGAAAAGTACCTCAGGCATATTTGAACTGGCAACAAGTTTGTGTGTGTATGTGTGTGTGTGTGTGTGTGTGCATATGTATGTATAAAAAGACAGAGAGAGACATATCAGAGAGGGGTAGAAAATTAAGGAGAGAGATATGTAAGATATATATGTGTATACATTTATGTCTGTGTTCATATACGTGCATTATCAATGTAACGGACTTGGTCTCGATACTTGCAGATGTTGGTGCCATTCAGCGTGGTTTAAGTGTTTTGGTTGGATGGAAGGACCGTAAATTAGCAGAAATTCAGTTACTGCTTTAAAGAATTTCCGTTTAATATTTCTCTCTGCGTTTAGATTTCCGTATTGCGTTCATAAATTTAAGTACATCTCAACCTTTCACTACACATAGCTTAACATCTCATATTCTATGTTAGTTCCAAGGCACAATGAAGTAGTCACACCTTCCAAGTTCTATCTGTTGAGGTTCATAAAATACTGTAATACGCTTCGCCCTCACACACACACACACACACACACACACACACACACACATACACATACACACACACACACACGTTTTAACAAATACACGTGTATGCATATTTGTGTGTGTATAAAGCCATAACAGAAAGAGAGAGAGAGAGAGGAATAGAGAAACGGGAGTAAGAGAAAAGAGAAACAGAGAGATGGAGAGAAAAAAGGGAGAGAATGAGAGAGAAAGATAAAGGAAGTGTAATGAAGGTATGAAAATATACACAAGGTAAATATTCCGTATATAAATAACCGACTGTTACAACATAGAAGGTTCTGTTGAATTAACATCGACGCCAGTTACAGGAAATGACCTTGAATGAGAAAAATGTCAAGGGTTGAGGAAACTTTTCTTTAGCTGCTACAGAGATGAATTACTATAAATCCCATGGAAATAAAACGGTTGAAGTAAAATTGCTTGTTATGCAAGTGGCAGTATGTAGGGAGATCATTTGCTTTATATAATGAAACAAATGCATCAGTAGTAGTATTCTGCATTTGAGTGAGCAGCAGCGATGTGTTCCTAGGCACATGGTGAGGACGTTTTCGCTTTGTAATTGTTGACTCCTGTTCCCTCCGTCTACTGCAGTAATTTGCAAGCGTAAAAATTCACAGAAAGTCAGGTCTAGTGAGTTGAATCGGGGAGACAGAATTAAGTTAGTTTGAGCAAATGTATCTATAACACAAGGTAGCGACGTTGTTTCGAATACATAGTCGGTGCAATACTGTTTAGGAACTTTTGAAGTATGCTACTTATCTCGCCCCACTTCGATCTCTTCTTTCACTCACTTTTCTATTCCTCTCTCTCATTCTCTCATTCTGTCTGTCTCTCTCTCTCTCTCATGGCTTTATATGCTCACAAATATGCATACATGCGTAATTGTTAGAGCGTATGAGTAAATGTGCATGCTACGTGAGGGCGAAACGTATTACGCGATTTTATGAACTTCACCAGATACAACTTGCAAGTGCGACGAGTTATTTGTGCCTTGGAACCAACATAGAATATGACGGAATCAGATGCTAACAGATGTTATGTGTAGTTAAAGGTTGGGATATACCTAAATTTATGAACGTAATGCGGAAATCTAAGCTCAGAGAGAAATATTGAACGGAAACTCTTCAAGCAGTAACTGAATTTCTGTTAATTTACGGTCCTTCCATCTAACCAAAACGCTTAAACCACGCCGAATGGCACCAACATGTGCAAGTATCGAGTTATATTGAATCCATATTCAAACAACACAAGGTCAATGAAAGATCATTCAAAAAGCTTTCTAAAGCATTGGATATGAATAAAACAGTTCAATTTGCAGGGAATGTTTGGTGACGTAAGGAGCATTTCGTTAATCAAAATATCATTGGCCACTCTGCAAAAGACATATGTTAAATAGGTGGCAGAAGCAGTTCTCAACACCGAAAGGAGTTGGCTCATTGCAACAACAATAATGAGGGTGAGTGTCACGTGAGTACAAGTAAGCTCCAACGTCTTCACTGCAAGTGAGAACAAGCTCGTTACATTGATAATGCATATATATCTAAATGCAAACATAAATATATACACATATATATCTTACATAGCCCTCTCCCCTCTCTCTTGCTTCTCTCCCACTTCTGTTATCTCTCTCTGTATGTATAATATATATGTGTGAGAGTATGCAGCGCATATTCGCCTGTTTAAATAAGAAATCTCATTATTAATCAAACCGTCCCCTTGTATTTCACATTACTCGATACATAAATCTAAGTAAAGTGTTTTCTTTATGATATTCATGTGTTAATCATTTGCTTTTCTGTTTCACTTTATTTCCCTTATTTAATATATCTAACTGCTTTTCCATTGTTATTCTTATAAATTCGTGTTGGATCAGGTGTCGTTATGGCAGAATTCTGTCTAAAGTAGCAATAATAACCATTGTTCACTGTCGTAGAACAATGTAGTTGATTTAATCGTATCAAATATATATCACATTTAATTAATATATAACGTCGTCTCTAATCCCTAGCCATACAGCAATCCACGTATATAGGCACACACGTATTGCTATACGCTTGCATCGGCTCTTGCACTCGTAGACATCTATTATAAACATTTGGATATTTATTGCTTCAGTAATTTGAGATAATGAGTAACTGAGTCTAGAATGCAATGATTCGTGCTCACATGTATGGGTACATATCTACACACATGCTCTAAGCGATGTAATTTGTACTCACAAAATGGAGTAGTACTGTAACTAATATTGTCGACCGCCACTGTCGAGTACGGTATAATAACGCTAGTATATGATATTTTATGTTCATTATACTTGAATTTATGTTTCACAAAATGTTTACATAAATGTTCGAAATGGCGGTCAATTTCACTACCTGAGCAACATTCATTTCTTGGTAGAGAAAGGCGCACCTAGAGTAATAGATGTTTGGATACGCGTAGTAATACAGAATTTCTGGCCGTCTTAATCATAACAGTCAAATTCAAAACGATACATCAACAGACTTATCTGATATTGGAAACCGAACATTAGATAATGTTCCTGTGTAGAGTAAGTTAAACACTTCACAATTAAGTGAACCTAAGCAAATCTCAATATACCCACGAGTATCCTCAGTTCCCGACTTCCTCTTCCTCATTAGTTCATTCCCCCTTTCCGCCCTTTCTCTCTCCGTTTATACTCCTTTGTTTTTGCCATTTATTCTCTTTCTCTCCATTTCCTCGCTTATTTTGTCTGTAATCCAATCAATGTTCAACTTCCGGTCTTTACTTCTACCCAAAACCTACCATCCAAATAGAATTTTTCCACTTAGGATATATTGCTTTCACTTTTGTCATTCCTAATACTTTTCTTTTCTCCGTTAAATCTGATTAAAGGCAACACTAAAAAGAATTTGTTTCTTCTGTTCCAATATTAACTTTATTTTGCACATCTTTGAGTAAGGAGATTTTTGTTTTCATATTTGTACGCTTTCCAAGTGTTTTGTTTCATCTTTAGACAAATTAAATACACACATACGATATATATATATATATATATATATATATATATATATATATATATATATATATATATATATGTAGATAAATTTATAATGTAGGGCGCGTCCTCTTAAAGTATATGTGCTTATTCCAAAAGTCATGTTTGCTTCAGACATGCATAAGTGGTGAAAAATACTGGAAAGCATATTATTTGATTCTCGCCCTGAAGAATTTCTAATAGGAATTGTCTTACATGTTTCTCCTAAAGTACAATTTTGTAGCTCATATTAGAAAACTAAACACGTGTAATGGTGAATAATTAATACCAACATTTTTGTTCTGATCTTCCGTTGTGATATACATACACACACACACATATTTTAAAATAAATTTATGTTTTAAATATAGAACGAAATTTATGTTTGTCGTCATTTTTACCCACATCACATAATAATTAATGAATTGTTTCTCGTACTTGATTCTATGTAAAGTCAACAGCCTTTGCTACATGCCGTAGTATTGTCTACAAATATTGCTAAGCGGTAAATAAAGTGTTCTTATCAGCTTTAAAGAAATCATCATCAATATTAACTATTGTTGTTATTGCTATTATTATTATGATTATTATCATCATTATCCCGTTTATAATGATTATTATTATTATTATTATTATTATTGTGATTATTATCGTAATTATTATTATTGTAGTAGTAGTAATAGTTAACGAACAACATACTTGCATCACAAGAATTCTTTCCAGGACAATACAGAGAACATTAAAAAAAAAACAGGGAGAGAGACAGAGAAAATGAGTGAGAGAGATGAAGAGAAAGAGGGGATGAGAAAGAAATAGTGGGGGAGAGAAAAAAAGAAAAGATTGTAATTCTAAAAGTCTCTCATCAAGTGCACACACACAAAAAAACACCGATTAAAACAACATGATAAACAACAAACTCTCTTTTGATATACAGCGCCACCTATATGATAACTCAGATTTCCTAAAAAACTTTTTAGAATTTGTAGTGTAAACAAACAAGACGATGCTGTTTCCGTTCATCACACAACAGCTTATACTTCACAACCAAAACAAAACAGTGATGGCTTACTTTCTTTCTTAATATCATTCCATTTTGTCTCTTGTTTTTCAAACAAAACTGCTGTTTCGCTGATTATTATTCCATTGAAACAATAATTCGTTGAATGCAGTTTTCAACTGAATTTGTTTTGTTTTTTTCTTCTTCACATTATATTCTTGCTGCTCTTTCAGTTTACACAGAGAAGCAAATGAGTTGAGTGATTAGGCTGTGTTCTGCGTGCGCATAATGAATTATCACACACGCACATGCACACACAGAGGCACGGGCGCATCAATACGCATATAACCATATGCATACACATACCCGAATACACCCACTGCATATTCACACATACCTAGATACGTACATATAGATACATGCACACACATACACCTATATACAGTGGAGAGTTGTATATGAAGTAAGACAATCTTCATACAATCTTCATACATATGAAGGAGATGCTTCATAACAGAGTGAGCAATGATTCAACAGGTATTCGTTGCTAGGATTTCGTTCCATGTAAATAAAATAAGCAGTGAGATTAACGCTTAAATATACGTGAAAGAAAGAACACTATTTATCAAATGTGTGTCTGTGCGTCTTTTTAAACACACGCGCACATTAACACACCCATACCCATACTCACATAGAAGCATGTTCATACACGCATTAGTACTGTCACACGGCGCAGAAATGAATGAACTGTATTAGAATGATGTAATGTTTAAGATATTCAACTGTATAACGAAGGGATACCCTCTTTCACTGCAGGAATAACGCAGAGAGAAAACTCTCCATTTGAGATAGAAATAAAAAGAAAACCGCTCTAAACGAACTGGTTCTCAGACAAGACTAAGTGGGGGGATTTTCTCATGGGTCAATTCCAGCAGCGAAAAATCGAATCACGTCTGAATAAACAGGAACGTATCAAATATGTGTTCTGCATACTGTGGACCTACAAACGATGTTACTATTCATACACAATATTGTACAAAAATAAGGCACAGAGGGGTGTTAATATATAGGAGGGAGAATGTACGAAAAAAAAAACAACAACAGACGAGGACAGGTGGTGTAAACAACAAAAGGATGTATTAGTTTGACGCTCGGGAATACAGAAAGTCTTTAACGTTTCGAGCTACGCTCTTCAACAGAAAGAATACGGAGAAAACAAGGAGAAAAACACGGAAAAAAAATTGAATGTTGTTTGGTCAGCCTATGGTTTACACAAATAGTCTGACAAAAAAATAAAAAAATTCAATGACATCAATTAACAACTTTGCTTTGGTTGAGTGAAGACACATCCACGTTAAGAGTTATGATGTATGGTCACTTTTCCATGAAGAGAAGATTGTACACATTCAAACTTTTATGGGATGACCCAATATATATCTATGCATGCATACATACATACATGTGTTTATGTATATATAAATGCAAGTAAAATATAGCTAAAGTAAAATTATTTGATGAAGGGCAGTTGCTGGAATTGTACTTGTCTATACAAATAAAAGGTTGACCTCAACCAAAGATAAGGCTATATGTTGCAGTAATTTATCAGGAAAATAACTAGAGGAGAAGTCTGCTTGATGCTTGCCGAAGGAACAAACGCTATGTAAGGAATTGTAGATCCAATTTCTTCTCATTGAATGCAACTTCATTTCATATATTTTGATAAAAAAAATACATCCCGTTTATTCTACTGTTGGAATGTTGTAAGTATTGTATGAATAAACTGGAATGTCCTAAAATTAGATGTAGGTGCAGTCTTATTTGTGAGTTTACGAGTTCGTTTCGCAATCACATGATTACGGCTATGGACCCGAATTAATTCCTCACTCACAAAATGTATGGAAACTCGCCGTATATTATAGATATGTGAGAGTTTTTATGTTTCTTTCGTATGTTGCCATCCATTACTGATTTGTTAATATTGCTGTCACTTGGTGGTTCAGTAAAACGGCACCAATAGAAAGATTACCATGTTTAAAACGAGTATTAGTCTCAGTTTGATTGACTATGTCTTTTGGCACTGCGCCCCAGCTGTGTCGCAATTCGGTGACTGAATCAAGCAATAGCATAAAAGAATACAAGTAATTGGTTTGGTGATAATGTTTGGTTAGTTATGGTATTGCAGAACAAATTCCTGTCGATATTGTTTAGTCTACAATGTTACTTCGATATCTTTAGAGGTAATTGTCAATTTTATCGATATATCAAACAAGGTCTTGACGGCAACAAATATGAAAGGACTATGGAGACAAATAAAATTTATCCGAAAATTGAGTAACAAACATGATACATTCATATATGGCCAAGCTGATAAGACAACCGATTCCAATATTTGTTATTCTTATAAATATTAGAACAAGCAATCAGGATTTACTTTTATCGTTCGCCAGGAATGTAATAAAATATGTTACTGTTAATGATTCAAGCGTCAAGAGGTTATATCGAAAAAAGAAAAAAAGCCAAAAATCTAAAGAAAACAGTTTGTTAAGTAGGGTGGTGATTTTACGAAACATGGCATATTTCAATACTAAGACAATAGCTTATTTTAATAACTGAACATGATTTTAGATTCTGTTTAGTTTATCTCTACAGACACAAGTGTAGCTGAGATACTTAACATCCTGAACCAATATGCAGCTATAATATGCCTGCGTCAGATAAATTTGATATCCTCAATATGGAATGGATGTTTTGCGCTTAATTTAGCAGTTTAAGAATATTAATGTTCGCTATATTTACTAGAGGTTTATATCCACGGGGAATGACTATCTTATGTTAGTAGAAGCAGAAGCAAATTTATCTGGCTATTTCTATTTGAGTGCCTCTCTTTAGAGCAGACAGCGTTAACAATTACCATCAATTTAAAAATGATCAACGCCAAAGGAACTCCACAAAGCTCACGTGCAAAAATAACATTGCGACAGCATGCAGAGAGATAAGTAAGTAGCTTTTAGAATTATTTTGCAAATAAGCATTTAGTCACAGATTTAGAACCATTCTTGATATCGTCTATTGTCTCAGATTTGTATAAGCAAGAATCCAAAGTAGCGACCTTTTCAGAGCACAGGAATTTGAAACGCTAACCGTTAACAAATAGATGTTCTTTCATTCTTTTGTTGTGGCAACACAGTTATCGTGTGCTTTGTCATTGCCATAAAACCGATAAAGAATGAGAAAGACATAGAGAATGAGAAAGACAAAAGTCGCTCTCTTTCTGAATGATTTCCAACGATGTAGGTTTAACTCTTTTGTCAGAAAATAGGCGAGATGCCAATAACGTATGAAAGTCAATTAATAAAATCTGACAAATGCCGTGATTATTGTGTGTTCCCGTTACACATATTTCACTAATGTTGATGATTTTATCTATGAATGTTATAAATATTATATATTATAAGCTAGACTATTGTCTCACAATTTCAATGAAAGCTTAAAAGGAATTATGCAGTTTTAATAAGCTATCAGCTATGTTATAAAATAATTGAAAAGAGGTCATTGCTAAGTGAATACCGAGGTCTAAATTTGAAATCAGTTTAGAGGTTTCAACTTTTGACCTCTGATAAACAGGCCATTTGAAATGTGATTCACATTTGAAGTTTTCTATTTCTAACAGAAAGCGAGTTGGGATGAGATGGCAAACAATTCTTTATTATCAAGTCTTCATCTTTTAGCTAAAAACATTGATTTAATCTCGTTGATCTATTTTCCACTCACGCTTATACCTACCTCGCTAAATGCATGTGCATACTCATATGTACATATATTCTAATATACATGCACGTATATATACACATCCAATAAAAGAAGGATTGAAGAAAAATGTCGCCACTTTTGAGAGAGATTTGGCAGAAGAGAATCAGACATATTTTCTGGTGTCTCTTTGTTAAGTGGTGATGTTGGGGATTTCTTGAATGTTTTTTTCTTAAGGTTTCGGCGGTCTTACAACCAATCACATGAATCGTAGTCATTTACATACGTCGAACAACCGTACACATGTTATCAATTTTTATATTGCGTGATTAGCACAAGAAGGACAATTATTGCTCTAAGTAGCGATAGAAATCACAAGTCATACTTTGCTGAAGCATGAGGCAATCAAGACACCGAGTTGTACTTTCTTAAAAAGGCGATTTGAGGCTTGAGTCTTTGCCAGAAAAGCGACTAAACTGATGATATGAAAGATACAGGAGCTGGTGTTGTAACCGGTTGCGGATTAAGATTACCACTGAAATAACTGGAGTACATAGGTATAGGGAATTGAATTCACCGCATTACTAGGTGTCAGATGTGAATATATAGATATACAGACAGACAGACAGACAGATAGAACAGCCTAGCAGTTTGTTAATCCACACAAAGATTTTAGCAGCCTGTCTATTGCGAGATCCTATCGTAAACACGTTAGACGTTTGTGACTGTCTCGTGCGTCGAGTATTTTTTTTTTGTATTTACTATATTTATGAACGTAGTGATGGCTAAAATCTTATCTTTCATTATCATTCATAGCCATCATTAATAAATCGCCGTATTACTTGCTTCGCCGAGAATACTCGATGTTTTCATAAATATTTCAATGTGACAGCTTCTGTTCATCGACAAAAAAAAGTAATTACCTTTAAAAAAGAGTGTTTATACTTGTATGTAACGATTTAGATTCATAAGGATTTATAAGGATTTGGATCAATTAAGATCTGGAATTAATGTGGATATTAATCTTTTAATTACCGTTGTTTTTGCATTTGTGTTTTACCTTCGGATTCATGTACAACAGAAATGCTGTCTAAGACGTTCCTGGAGTGACAAACACGCTCTGTTTAACTACACACAACAGTAAATCATCCAATATTCTGGTATGAAATTTGGAGTGTAGGATAGGTCGTGAGAGAAATTTTAGCATTATTTCTCTTAGAGCCATCCACAACTTTCAAGGCGTCCATTGGCGCATTACATAACCGCTGATGTTGTTTGCAGCCGAGTTGAAATCTGAAAGCGATCCGTTTGATAAACAAATGTAAATATGTTAAATGCAGAATATCTCAGCACCTACCAAGAGCAATAGGCATTATATCAAAATAAAACAAAATGCTTATTGATATTTGATATCGTAGATATATGATAACAAAATGTATCATGTTTACAGATATATGATATCGAAATAGAGCACAATATTCATAAACATTTGATATCAAAGATATATTATAACAAAATCTAACACAATGTTCAATTATGTGATATCAGTGATATATGATTGGAAATATTACAATATTCTCATATATATGACAGAAACAAATACATCAAAGCTACGTTGATATCAAAATATAGGAGAGTGTTCATAGATATATGATGTTAATATGTGTGATAAGAAAATGTACTACAATATTTACAGGTGATATATAAAACAAGAGACATCAGAATACAGAATATTGTCCAATTATATATGATATTAAACATATGTAATATAAAAATGTCATGATTTTTACAGGTTTGTATAGCCCTTACCGTCTTGACAGACGGTCAAATCAGTTGACAATGTCTTAATTAGGTTCCCGTAGTCATTTTCTTACAACTTCTCATGGTCGATCCTTCCTACGTTAAATGAACAAGTTCTGCCGTAAAATCTGCAAGCAGAGAAGCTGCTGCAGGATTGCGGTGTGTTCTCCTTCTCTCTTAGGCGTTTTGCATCGGAGGCCTTTGCCGCTGTTTTGTCTTCATCTAACATTTCCCAAGTCTTTACATCGATGTGATACTTGGTCAGCCGACTCTTACATGTATTCATGAATCTCAGATTTTGTCGTCCTCTGTGTCTACGACCATGAGCCAACTCGCATATAACAACTGCACTCGACTGTCGTTATCCACCCGTTTCAAATTTCCAAGCCATATTTTGCACAGAATTGTTGTCATGCTCGAAAGTGCTGCCTGTTTCAAGATTTCTATGTTGGTTACTTTGTCTTGGAAGGTGATGCCAAGGATCTTGCGCAAGCGTCTCAGATGACAGACATTGAGCTACTTCGCTTGTCCTGTGACCCATAGAGGAGGGTGCTCAGTATGCATGCTTCATAAATCCTAATTTTGGTTTTTCACTGTGAGCATTTTGTTATTCCATGCTCTCTTGCTGAGTTTATCGAAGGCTGTAGGGGACTTTCCAACCTGATATATACTTCTTCGTTCTGGGAGGCTGTCGAAGTCGTTATAGATCTGAAATAGCAGACATTCTTTACAACTTCCAAAGGCTTGTTGTCCAGCATGATGTTCAGTTATGTGATATCAAGGATATATCATTGGAAAATATTACAATGTTCTCATATATATGACAGAAACAAATACATCAAAGCTACGTTGATATCAAAATATAGGAGAGTGTTTATAGATATATGATGTTAATATGTGTGATAAGAAAATGTCGAGCTGTGTCATTTTGTGCCAGAATACACAATCTTCTGGCCTCTGATTACAAGAGAAAATGCTTCACAGTCTTCTGAAAGGTGCTCCATCATTGGCAGTAGAGTCGACTCCCTGTGAGCAACAAATGCTGCGCCATCTGCAAAGAGGAAGTCTCTGTTGAAGGTTGACTTTGACTTGGGTTTTGCTCTGGGGCGTGCAATATTCAAAAGACCCCTATCAGTTCTTCAGTAAAGGTAGACACCTTCAGCAGCAGTCAAAGAGAAAATATATCCATTATTAAGCGCTTGATCTGAAGCCGCATTAACTTTCTGAAAAACCTCTCTCCGCTAAATTCTTCAGCCGCTTCAACAGTATTTAGGGAAATACTTTTCCTGTAATACTCAGCAATGAAATGCCTATCTAGTTGTTGCTATCTCGCTCGTCTCCTTTGTTCTTATACAGGGTCACTATGTTGGCATCATTCATATCTTGTGGGACCTCTCCATGCTTGCAACAGGGAGTCAAGAGCTTGACGATATTCTTGTTCTCTTTTATAGACATATGATGTCAAATGTAGATGGTATCGAGAGTAAATGATATCAAAATACATTACCAAGACACGTGGTATGTGGTATTACGTATATATGATAAAGAATATATTATCTATTGGTGCGTAATAATCTAGATACGTGATGAAATATACATCAATAGAAGAGTAACGTGGTCTTGCGTTACTATACAACGGCAACACCGAACTCAGCATCACATATGATGGTTATTGTAATGCTAACAGTAATGCAAACGTTACTAGGAGATGTTCTAAGAGATTTCTAGTTGGTAAATAAATAATTATTGGAATATATTTCATTAATAAATATATATGTCTACGTCATCAATTATATTGTAAAAAGAATCTTTGAGCCAAAATTAATTATTGATTTTATCATTATTTCTCTACTACTAATTTGTGTAAAGTTAAATGGCTATACACATACACATGTATGTATATATATATACACATACACGCATGTATGCATATATATATATACACATAAATATATATATATACACATAAATGTATATATATATATACACATAAATGTATATATATATATACACATAAATGTATATATATATATACACATAAATGTATATATATATATATACATAAATGTATATATATATATATACACAAATGTATATATATATATATACATAAATGTATATATATATATATACATAAATGTATATTTATATATATACACAAATGTATATATATGTATATATATACATAAATGTATATATATGTATATATATACATAAATGTATATATATGTATATATATACATAAATGTATATATATGTATATATATACATAAATGTATATATATGTATATATATACATAAATGTATATATATGTATATATACATAAATGTATATATATGTATATATACATAAATGTATATATATGTATATATATACATAAATGTATATATATATATACATAAATGTATATATATATACATAAATGTATATATATATATACATAAATGTATATATATATATACATAAATGTATATATATATATACATAAATGTATATATATATATACATAAATGTATATATATATACATAAATGTATATATATATATATATACATAAAATGTATATATATATATACATAAATGTATATATATATATATATACACATAAATGTATATATATATATATATATATATATACACACATAAATGTATAATATCAGTGAAGAATTTCACTGGAAAAGAAGATATAAGTTTGCCAGGTTTTTGTCCTCTCTCACCAAGGTCATCAGCTGTCGAACGCCGACGAAGGGAAATAACCCTGAAATCCGGATACGTTCGTGCTGCAGATCGAGGTGAGAGGGATAACTTCCCTTGGCAAACAGGACACAGTCGTGTGTCGATAAGCCAGCTGGAGGAGATGTCCTCCTGGGGCTAAAAGCAACAGTAACATCCACCCCTAGGGGTCAGCCACACTTAAGTGGCAATATACTACACTTTATCGTGCAGTTACTGTTAATACTTCATTTAGAGAATTAACATTGCTTGTTTTCACCTTTTCAATATCAGTGAAGAATTTCACTGGAAAAGAAGATATAAGTTTGCCAGGTTTTTGTCTCTCTCACCAAGGTCATCAGCTGTCGAACGCCGACGAAGGGAAATAACCCTGAAATCCGGATACGTTCGTGCTGCAGATCGAGGTGAGAGGGATAACTTCCCTTGGCAAACAGGACACAGTCGTGTGTCGATAAGCCAGCTGGAGGAGATGTCCTCCTGGGGCTAAAAGCAACTGTAACATCCACCCCTAGGGGTCAGCCACACTTAAGTGGCAATATACTACACTTTATCGTGCAGTTACTGTTAATACTTCATTTAGAGAATTAACATTGCTTGTTTTCACCTTTTCAATATCAGTGAAGAATTTCACTGGAAAAGAAGATATAAGTTTGCCAGGTTTTTGTCTCTCTCACCAAGGTCATCAGCTGTCGAACGCCGACGAAGGGAAATAACCCTGAAATCCGGATACGTTCGTGCTGCAGATCGAGGTGAGAGGGATAACTTCCCTTGGCAAACAGGACACAGTCGTGTGTCGATAAGCCAGCTGGAGGAGATGTCCTCCTGGGGCTAAAAGCAACAGTAACATCCACCCCTAGGGGTCAGCCACACTTAAGTGGCAATATACTACACTTTATCGTGCAGTTACTGTTAATACTTCATTTAGAGAACTAACATTGCTTATATAATGTATATATATACATAAATGTATATATATATATATATATATTACATAAATGTATATATATATATATATACATAAATGTATATATATATATATACATAAATGTATATATATATATATATACATAAATGTATATATATATATATATACATAAATGTATATATATATATATATATATACATAAATGTATATATATATATATATATATACATAAATGTATATATATATATATATATACATAAATGTATATATATATATATATACACACAAATGTATATATATATATATATACATAAATGTATATATATATATATATACACATAAATGTATATATATATATATACAACATAAATGTATAATATATACTATATATATATATACATAAA